>NW_010324529.1:13295-14956 GCF_000700745.2 Antrostomus carolinensis | reverse complement strand
CTGAACCCTGGGGTGTTTTTGCAGAGAAGCAATGCGCAACCATGAAAAAGGTGATGGAGTATAATTTGTCCCGAGGAGTTTAAGCCACCATGGATAAATTATGGTTACTGTCAGTGGGATTGGGATAGATTGCCTGAGGGATGCAGAAGAGTTTGCACAGCTGGAGCTTTTTAGGAGATCAGATCAACCTTTTCTGGGTGGTTTGGGTTGATTTGATCCTGTTTTCTGCGATGTCATAATTAAAAAAAACCTAAATTACTTTAATCACAGCATTGATTAGGTGTGTTAGGAAGAGGTTTGCAGCAGAGCTGGGCCAGACTGGCTTTGAATACTCCTAGAGCAGGGTAATGTCACTCATTTCACGTGAATGTGTTGCTCCAGGGGAGGCCTGAATAGGTGTTAATGAATGTTAAAAAAAGGAAATGATACATGATAGCTGTGATGGCTGGAAGAGTGGGAAGCTATTAGGGGCTGCTGAGATAGTTATGATATGGTGAGGTGGATTAGACAGAGATGCAAAAATAGCGTACCCTGGAAATTCAAATTCACTGTAGGAATCGCAGTTTACAACTGTGGCCTTCACTCCCATGGCTCATTTGATATTGCCAGCACTGTGAATTAGGGTGAGAAATGTCAGTCAAGATTTTTTTCACCCTTTTTTTTCCCCCCTCTGTCTCTTAGTGTTCTTATGCAGGCTCTTAATACAATCCTTATTTATCTTATGAAGGCTTAAAATATAAAAATCTTCCTAGCAGACATCAGCAAGCTTTCACATCTGACATCTACACCAGACAGGTTCACCATTTGTCTGCACCATGGTGTGATAACAGACCTGTTAGGTTTGAAACAAAATCCCATGAAGGTGCAGGTGTTGCAGATGTACCTGCATTTGACCATGCAGACATGCAGAACTTTGGTGCTGAAGCTGCACTGGCAGTCTTCTCCTGCCAGACCCCTGAGGGTACCTGCAATGCAGCTCTGTGCTGTGGGTGGTGTCCTGGGCTGGTACCAAAACCTGGTTGAGAGGGTCATTGCTGCCTTCACAAGCTGCAATATGCAGCTCCTCAGCACCAGAGCTCCTGGTCCTTCTCAGGGCTGCTTTGGAGCGATGGTTATTTACCCAGGAGGCTCATAGATGGGGTACAGACAAGTCACTGCAGCTCAGATTAACAACAGAATAAAGCTGTGTGTTAGTCCAGACAATTCCTTTCTCTGAAGCTTTCCTCTCTGTGACAGAAGCCAGGATCAAGAGTTCTTTGCATCAGGAGAAAGCCTGATGCAAAGCTTAAGAATGATCCTTTCTCCTGTTTTTTTTTTAAACAAACAACTTTTTTTTTTTTTTCTTTCCTCCTTTTTCCCCTGAAACAAGACTTCATGTCAAGGAGTTGTTTGTCTAACCTAAGAGCCTCAGGAAACAACAATTTCTGATAGCTGGGATGGCCATGGTTCGCTGTTCCTGCACCAAGGGCTGCTGGCCAGGCAGCAGCCATTTCTTGTGCTGTCCTCAAGCCCTTCCAGGCAGGTCAGTCCCCTGATGTCCAGGGTGAGGGACTGGTGCTAAATGGTCACATCCTTTTCCTGGGAGGCTGTGCTGCTGGTGCTGAGGATGTCCACAACCTACCTGGAAGGAGCAGGGATGGAAGGCTGGTTGCTGGGGCAAT
>NW_010324529.1:6833-13266 GCF_000700745.2 Antrostomus carolinensis | reverse complement strand
AATTTCCTAGGACAGGAGAGACCTTTGGGACAACCATGTCTTTCCAGAGACCCAAGGATGTGGTGCAGCAGCTGCTGTGAGGGAATGCAGGAGAGTCACTGGGGCACTGCTCTGGCTTAGACCCAGTCTGTCACCCTGGCCATGCCCTCACTCAAGTGGTCTGGGCCATCTCATCTCTCCTTCAATTTCTGTAAGTCCAAGAGTGGCCAGTTGGTATCAGGGAGCTCTGCGGCTTGAGTTGTGTATTCAACTCTACCCTGACACAGTCTGTGTATCTAAATTGTGGGGCACAGCTCTGGGGTCTGTGCACTGGCTCCTGTCTGTGTGCCCAAGGCAGGATATCTTGCTATGGGACTGGAGGAACCTGCCTGGACTGTCCTGATGGAGGTGCCAGGAGCAGAGTGAGCAGTGTCTGGACACAGCTTGTGGGAATTCCAGGATAGAAAATGGGCAGTTCTCAGATAAAATGGACAAAGAAGTATTTAACATAGGAATTAAACCCAAGATGAAGGGAAGGCCAGTAAGAGAGGGTCAGGGAGAACAAAACCTCAAGATACCCAGGGCTGGCAGACTATAAATCTCCCAAAGCTGTGTCAGGCATTGGAGAAAAAGAGCCAAAAAGTCCTAAGTCTGTGGTTATAGACAACAGAGATGGCAGCTGATACGATTAATCTCCTGCCCTTTGTGAATCTTTAGATGAAGCCTCTGAGTAAATGAGAAAAGGTAAGGAAAGGTCTTTGTGGTCCTTTGTTTCTTTCATCCTAATGGGCTCCTCATCCTGGAGTAAATGAGAAACAGTCCCAGCTGCAGACAGCTCTGCTTTGGATCCAGATTTGCTTCTTCCCCAGTATAAGGTACTGCAGCAAAACTTGTAACACCGCATTACCCTGAACTTGTCTTTTCAGCTTAGTTCACTCAAAGCTGGCTGTCTCCCAGCCTCACTCAACATAATCTTGTCTTGAATACCTCAAATGCTAAAGAATAACATTAATGTTATTAAAATTTAAAATATTATTAAAAAGAATATGAACAGATGTAGACTTCTTTCACTTATCCAGGATAAAATGGAAATAGCTTTTTTTGTGATTCCTTATGTTTTGAAGATGTCAAGTTCTAGTTCCAACTTTGAAAAGTGTATGAGAGGAGAAGCCCTGTTGTAGTTGAGGTCTAGAGGTAAGGCTTGTATCTGTCATGAGACTGACGGATACAGCTGAGAAAAAGTCACAAACTGATTCCAGGTGGAAAGGGAGGTGGGAGGTGACACAGAGCTGCTACCTGCCGTACTGTGACTATTTGATTTCTACTGTGGTCATAACTAGGAGGCCCAAGCATGGACCTGGGCTCTGATCAGCTAGGTGCTGTGCAAGCAGATCAGAAAGATCTTTCTGCACCCAGAATCCCTGCAGTCTAAGCCACAGCACAACGGTAGGTTCAGATCGACTGGAGGACCACACAGATTCAGTGACACAGATCTGTGGGGACACCAGATAGGTGTGGGACACTGCAGAGTGACATCTCTTCAGTCCCAGACCTCCAGGGTGCTGGGATTTTTCCACTCATCATATAGCAGCAGCAGCTTAGTCCTCTGTATTAGAAGCTCTGTGCTTGCCGAGAGCTTTGTGCTGGATCTGCAGACACTGGCTTTGCAGAGGTTCTCTGGTCCCTGCATGGTGTCCTGGCTTTGCCAAACAGACTTTTGCTGCCTGATCTCCTGGTGAACCAGGTCCTCCAGTCCCACCTCTGTCACTGTCTCAGAGTGTCCCTCACCAAGTCTGCAGACATCTCTTGCAAACAATCCCTTCTGCATCGCCCCCGTTCCTCCTTGTGGCAGTGCTGCAGAGGACCATTGAGGTAGTGGTCTGTGGGGCAGAGGCGACTGGCTGCTCCATCCCCCTGCTCCAGGATGGGGCCAGGCACTGAGCCTGCCTGATGATTGCCCTACTTTTTTCTTGAACAGATCTTTTGAAAGAGTTTTCACGGTGTCCTCATACATCTGTCTGGTCTGGGATCACAACAGCTAGTCTCCTTGATTAGCCGAAAACAGTGGTAGCACCAGCCTGGCATTTTCTCAGTCCCCTCTCCTAACGAACCTCCAGTCCTCCATGAAAAGACATCAGCTTCCAGAACCCGTTTTGGCCAAGGTACCTTCATATCCCTATAGAGTCTGGGTGCCTTTCAATTGTCAGAAGGATTTGTCCTTACTTGGGTCTGTTTTCCAGATAGGAAAACAAGGCAGGAGGTAGTTAATTGGGACATTCTCAAAAGTATCAAAAAAACCCTGTGTAGGTACTGAAATTGTGTACGAGTTTTGGACAGAATCATGGTTCTTCAATGTCTGAGCCATGTCTAGAGGAAGGAAAAAAATAACCTCATATGTCTCAAAAACTCTCTGAGCTGGTCAAGTGTCCCAGCATTAATCCATCTCTTCTGCCTGCTCCAGTCTCAGTAGGTGGTGATAAATCAGCCATGGTGCTGTGCAGGCTGCAGGAACCCCCATATCTCAGCAGTCACCCCAAAAGATGCTTTCAGTCAGCTGAGTTCTCCTCCTACCCCTCCTTTCCACTCAGAGTGGTCATCTGTTTTTCCCTCACTTTCTGTTCCTTCTTAAACCACCCAGTGTTGCCTGTGAGTGAAACTAGGTAGTCCAAGCGCGGCAGAAAAGCAGCAATCAATTAAAAGCCCAACAAAGTGCCTTTGTGCCTCGCTTTGCAGTCGTAATGAATGGCTGTCTTGTCAGAAAGGTTTCTACTGTATTAAGAAAGCATTCTACCTTAGCCTGTTGTGATCTTGCTTGCAAAAGTCTCATTACTGTGCCAGCAATAATAGTGTCTAATTAAGCAGAATAAAGAGAGATGAAGCGTAATGGTTACAGGATGGAGAAGTTATTCGTCAGACGGAGGTAATAAATTACTGAGTCCTGCCTCCTGGTATGCGGGAAAAGATGTAGTCAAAAAGAGTCGACACTGGAAACTTGGTTTTCTTTTTGATAAATTGACCAGCTCAGATTGATATTTATTTGTGCATTGCCTCAATAGATTTTTTCTTCCCCCCACCTTAATGAATAGAGCAAAACAGTGGATGTTAGGGTGGAAGCAGTGTAATGACACGATCAAATGATGGTAATAAGGGGCAGAAGTACGTATCGCTGCACAGCTGGGGAGCAGGGATGGTCTGGACAGAGCTCCTCTGCTTGGCACCATGCCCTGGGAGGTCTGGTTTCATGCTTTAGCTCCTGCATTATTGCTGGGTTATTACCCCTTCCCTGGTAAGGAGATCCACAAACCATGACCCGCGCACACTGCAGCGAGGGAAAGATGGAAAAATATCATTAAGGTCTCACTGTGAGTCCCTGGCTGTGGATAACGAACAATTCCTGACAAAATGAGGTGGTTGGAACCATTCTGAGATAAAAACCTGCCTGTCATTCTGTTGCATGAACCTATATTCCAATTTTATCTGCGGAGCGCGATTCTCTTTTATCCGGTTTCCTGTTTGAAGGGATTTGAGCAGAATAGATAATCCTAACTTTGAACATAAATCACTGGGCTGCACAGCTGATAGATGCTTTGCACTTTCTTATGATAATGGTTGATTGGAGGCTGGGAGGGAAAATGCCAGGGGCTTATCTCTGTGAAGCAGCATTCGGAGGGCGTGCGGACGGCTGAGGGAAGGGGAGGCAGCAGCACGAGGTGGGGGCATTTTGTGTTTATTTATCTGTTTGTTTATTTTGAACGTTTGAACTTGAGCAGAGATACTCCGGGATGTTGCTGGGAACTTTGGGAGTCAAGGTCTGCAAAGGCACCATGTTACGAGATGAGGGTGGCGGAGATAACGGGATCTGTCGGGTGCTCACCACACGCAGGGCTGAGCTCCAGATGTATCAGCCAGAGCCTGACATTCCCCCTGAAGGGGCTTGGAGATGCCAAATAGCCATCAGATAGAGTCCATGGATTGTTACTGGTTTATTAAGAATAGGGTTGGGTTTTTTTTAAAAAAATAGAGCTCCTGTTTTTTTCTTTTTACCCACAGTGTAGATGACAGATCAGAAAGTGCACTTTTCCTTTTGAAGACATAAATCCCTAGAAAGGTCATGTTTCATTTGGGTTTTGAATGTTTCTTATTTTTAAAAGATTTATTTTACTCCAATTAGCTTTACTCCAATTTCAAAGTAATTTTAAACTAGAAAACTGGATTTATTTTTTTTTGCTTGCAACTTCTGTCTCTTTTTTTAAATTAAAAAAAATCCAAACCAACAAACCAAAACAACAAAAAACCATAACATCAAAACAGATACTTTCCCAGGAAAAGTTGTTTTTTGATGAAACGGATTAATTGGCATCTTCTAATCAAATCTTCAAAAAACTTCCAGGCAGTTTTACTGGAACACTGAAGTACCCTTTTGAAAAGGAAGCTTTCTTAATGTCACCCTCTGAAAGTCTTCTTTCTCCAGTGATTATCAGTGGTGCCCTGGCAACTGCTTTGGAGTAGATGCCTAGTTTTTTCCTGTGAACAGATGAGTATTTTGGTTCAGAGGAAGAGTAGTACAATTTTGAAGTGAATCCCCAGTTTGTCTCCAGGTGTGCTCCAGATGCTCTCCATCCCCTAATGGAGATGTAATGGTCCAAATCAAAGACTGATTTTTCCAACAGCTCTGAAGCACAAGCATGACCAGGATGTTTATTCTGGGGGACCAGACTAAACCTTCTGCAAAATCAATCTCCCCATGATGCAAATAGAGTAGATGGTCCAGCATCAGTACCACATGTGCAGATGCTGCAGGTCTGCCCCACTACACCAAATTACTTGTCAATACAGATGCAGCTTTTGATAACCAAAGTTGTATCAGTTGATAATCATCTGATGTGCTTCAGCCCCATTTGAAAACAGGCGACAGACTCTGAATTGCTGAGATAGTTTGCAGACCCTTCTTGTTATTTATCCATGCCACAGCTTTCACTCTTAACACTGGCAGCTTTTTGGAGGGCCCTGTGCCCACCCTTGGGCAGAAGTGGTCTCTGCCTGAAGGAGGTGGCTATTGTAAGGGGTCTGTGGGAGCTGAGAGATGGTGTGATGTGGACAGTGGGACTCTAAGCGCCAGGGACAAGCCTGTGAGAGTCTTAAATGAGATGAGTGACTGTCCAGTGAGCTGTCACCTTGGCAGCAGGGCACATGGATGCTTAATACGATGAAAGGAGACCTGCTGGGACCTGCTCCAGTTCACAAGGCTAGTGGGAGAGAGACAAAATCTTCTCTAAATTATTTATCCACAGGAAACTGAACATAAAGGGCACACAGAGGCCTAACATGGGAGGAGCAGTGGTTCCTCCAAGACCGTGAGGACTGTGTCCATACTGCAGAACTAAACTGTGAAGGAGATGCTTTGGGCATGGCTGAGGGTTGGGGCTCCAAACCATTAAGAGTTGGTACAAGTCAACCAGTGGGAGGAGAGGGAAGAGGGTGGGATCCGGGGCTCTGCCTCAGCTGAAGGGGGTGAAGATGTAAGATCTAGCCTTGGTGTGTCTCTTCCAGCTTGTCAGGGGGGTCTCCAGGAGATGATATGCCTCTGACACCTCTGTGAGGGCAGTGTAAAGATTGATTTAGAGCTTTGACCCTTTGAAACTGGTCTGCTACAAGCATTCCTCATTGAGGTATTTCATGGAGTCAAAATTTGCAACATCACTTTCTACTTCTATCAATTTGATGCCAGTAAATGCTTTGCTGAAGCAAATGAAATGTTTTCATGTTGATAGGCCCATGCAGGTATCTCTTCATGTCTGTGGGGAGCACCTCAAGGGCAATAGGCCCTAGGAGTGTGTACCCTGCCCCTGCACAGGGCAGACAGCCTGAAGAATCGGTGTCTAAAGAGACAAGGCAGACCAAAGTTAGGAAAAAGCAATATGGCCAACCTAATGTTACAGATCAGGAAATGACCTACACTGAACCTGAATTATACTAACTCAGGTGCCTCTTGCCTCCTTGTTGCATGCTAATTATTCTGGTTATTAGCAGTAGCTAGGTCTGGTAAAAAAACCCACCATCTCCACCACCTCTGTTAATCCTTTGGGCTCGCGTGGAACTTGATGGAAAGTGTGTTCCAGCCACTTCATACTGTCTTTCTTCTTTATTGTGATAGTTTCACTTGGCTAGCCCTTGGCCAGCAGCCAACACAGCCGTTCACTCACTTCCCCCCACCCCCAGGGGATAGGGGAGAGGATTGGGGGCAAGGATAAGGAGGATTGTAGGGTGAGATAAGAACAGTTTAATAACAGAAATAAAAGAAAACTTAATATAATACTGATACTAAAATAGTAGTGATAATAAGAATAGTAATAAAATATGGAAATGAGTGATGCCCAGTGCCATTGCTCACCACCCGCTGACCGATGCCCATGTGTTAGTTTCTAAAGAGCCAAAAGAGCGCACAGGAAACGTA
>NW_010324529.1:0-6741 GCF_000700745.2 Antrostomus carolinensis | reverse complement strand
TGGAACAGCCCCTTGGCAGAGCCCAATGCCCGTGGAGCTGATCCATGTCAATATTCCTCACCCCTGAGATCTTGCGCTTGCAGACGGACAAACACAAAGTCCTTCAGTGCCAGGGACACAAATGCAACATGGGGATGTTCTCAGCGTTTCTCTCCTAACAAATCCCAGCTGAAACCAAAACGCAGCACTATTCTAGGTACTGAAAAAGAAACCCAGCTCTGGCCCAGCTAAAAACCAGGACATTTACAGCCCAATTAAATTTTGAACTACATTTCCCATATCGCATCACGGTCTGTCAGTGGGGGAAGGCACCATTGCCAAAATGTGTTTTAAAGCATGACATATGACCACAGAGTTAGCCCAAAACATACAAGAAGCCTGGATGTTTCTTTTTGTGAACCAGTGTAGTAGCATTTCAAAAGAGAAATGTTTGGGCTTTAGGATGAAAAATGAGCCTTATCTTCAGCTGGGAGCATTCACTTTTTTTGAGAAAATACTTAAAAAAAAATCCTGCATTTTCTTACTAAGTATTTGTTGCTGTCCGGAAACCCAGTTTTCTGGGAAATAGAACTTTTTTGGATGGTCTTAATTATTCTATTGTAGTTTCAAAGGGGATGACATGAGCATGTACCATAAAAGGAACAGCTTTTAGACAAGACAATAAGTGATCAAGTCTCCCACAGGAGACAATTTGGGTAATGAAATCTGCTCAAACAACAAGTTCTTTAAACTTGTGAGAAATTTTCTTCTGAGCTTGAACAGGTCAATAACATTTTGAATAGAAAAAAATATCTTTTTTTTTTTTTGCCAATGTTTCTGTTATTTAACAGCCTTTTAGAAACCCATTTCCTATGCTATTTCAAGCTGCAGGCACCGTTAGGAGACTACATCTAAGAGTGACGATTTAAGTCTCTAGACAGCTCAGGAGATAAGTCAAAATAAATTTCAGGATGTTCCTCTAAAGAGCTGTTTCCACTTAAGTAAGTCCCATTGGGAGCTTGGTTAAAGAATCATTTAATACACTACACATTTTATACATTTAAACAGGTCCATTTGAAAGAAAGTTTGTGAAAATTTCTGTGCGGTGAATTCATAATGAACACCACGGGAGGAGGCTGGAAATTGCTGCTGCTTTTTAGCTCTTTGGTTTGTTGATGTTGATAACTTTATGGTATCTTGATTTTTTTATTTTTTCTTTTAAGACTATCTTTCAAGCTACTGCACAATGCAGCACAACTCCTACCTTGCTCCCCAAAAATGTAATAAATGCAGCAAGGCTGCTTGTTGTGAGAAAGATCCTATGTACCAGGCAGGTGAAGGAATATATTTGATATGGGAAGAAAGCAAGTGAAGGGAAGATGCCATGTGGAAAGAAGGAAGGCATAGATGGATCAGGTCACTAGGAGCGTGATCTGGGGAAGGAGAAGGAAACACAATCAACCCCTGTGAGTTGTAGTTTCTATTGCAGAGATACTAGGTTTAGAGACCTACTTTTCCCTGACCCAGGAAGATGAAAAGCTTCAGCCCACCAGAGCCAGAGCAGGATGCAGCCTCTTGTAGCCCCTTGCCCAGGGTCCAGTTGCCTGGGATCCAAGGCCAGCTTTGCTGTAGAGCAGGTGTTTCTGCTCCTAGTGTCCAAAGCATAAAGTGACTTCTTGCACATTGGGACCCAAACCCACCCATATTCTGCTTGCAATAGTGACATGCGGATCATGTCTCTAATGCTCTCACCAAGAAAGCCCATTCTCGTATGCCAGAGGGAAATGCTGGTGTTCGCTGTCTTGTAGGCATTGTGAAAGCTGGAGAACCAGGACTCTGATGCTGGTCAGGATGTAACACCAGTGTATGTTTACATGACAGTGATCTACTGACAACTACTGAAGGGCAATCTAATAGCAATCTACAACTACAACTTCCAAATGTCAGAATTTTTTTTTTTTTTTTTGGGGGGGGGGGGTAGGGAAAATCACTGGGTAGTGCAGGCTGGAACAGGTACTCAGGTACTTAGAGAAGAGGTGGACTATCCACCCTTGAAGATTTGACTCTGTTTAACCCCTAGGTTTGGATACATGAGGCCATGGCTGACCTGCTCTGCTGTTGGTATTAGTTTACCTTCCAACCCACATTTCTTTGGTTCTGTAATGACAAACTTTCACTGCCTTTGGGGTCAAAGTTTAGAGGTGCAGAAGGGATGTTGCCTGCCTTTTATTCCCTTGATCAAGCATTCTCTAAACATTGACATCTCACCAGAGATATTTTCAGGGACAACACTCGGCTCCATGATTGCACTCCTCCTCTCCAGACATCAAATAATGTAAGTTAGCAGCTACAAAAACTTCTTACATGAAAAGCAGCATTGGCCTTTTGGTGTTTCTTATTTTCAAAAATAAGAAAATGGCTGTTCTCGCCCTGGTCATCTGTAGAGTATGGAGTAAAAACTGTTGAGTGGAGTCTGCCAAACTAATAGAATGTCTAGAATATAGGGCCCTGTCTCTGTGTCCAGAAAGCCTTTTTGTGATAGTATTTTGTCATGGATTTCACAAGTGGGGCACAGGACTTGGGTTTTCCCTGCCTTAACTTCTTAACCTGCGTTCTCTTCCCAACCCCATCACAGGAGAGGATACATGGCTAGCCCTTAATGTTGCTGTACTGGTGCACAGCTGGCTTTTTTTTTTTTTAAGTTCTCTTTATATTTGCAGAGGAAAAAGTAGAGCAAATGCTCTGTTTCTGTCTGTAATGGCTACTCATGTTCTCCCTTTCACATCCTCTAATAGAATTTGAAGCCAAAGAGACCACTGCAGTCATCTAATTTGACTTTCTTTATAACACACCAGGATCTTTACTATTGATTCTCGCATCAGTCCCTGACTTGTGGTTAGACTAAAGGCGATATTTTACACACAATCTATTAAAAGCATTGTAATGCTTAAGAGTTAACTCCATCCCATGGCTCTAGTGCAGCCGTTATCTAACTCCCTCTTATAAAAGGGCCATGTGTGAACAAACATTATTTCACATCTAATACACCAAATGGCTTTCTGTTGGTTTCCAACAGTTTCAAGGGAGGTTAAATTTGGACTTAAGGTCCTGTTGTTTTGTCTTGTCCCCTCTGGTCAGCTGCAAAATTCTCAACAGTATCCACAGAGGTGGCAAGGTTAGAAATGGGCCTCATGTGAGCTAACTGAGTTTATTACCTCATGTCCGTGTTTCTGCTCAGGAGATGACACTTGCATGCACAAGTGTCCACACCAGGTGTTCAGATGCTTTCAAGCTTCTTCAAGTGAGGTGCTGGGAAAACAGAACAGACTGGAATGTTTCATGGACTTTTGTCATCTGTTTTCTTACCAGCCTGGTAGCTAAGAAGGAAAGAAAACATACCTCACCACACCATAGTTTAACAAAGAAAGGAAAAAAGTAGCCTTCCCCACCTGGGTTTGCCCAGGATCTTGACGCCAGGGGTAGACAAGCCTGATCGTGTTTCTGAGAGGGAATTATCCCAGATTAGAGCGAAGGCAATGGTGGTGTTTGCCCTTCCTGGTGACATGTGGCCACACACTCAAATGTCCATGCCCTCCATCAGACTGGACAGCTGCTCCGGGCTGTCCTCAGACTGGCTGGCGGCCAGGCAAGAGCCTGCGGGAATGTGGTATGAGGCACCTGCTCCAAACCCCACTGAAACAGCAGGGAAGGGACAAGCTAATATGGGCTCCCTTAATCCTAGGTGCTGCCCTGCCTGTTCCCAATCAGATTCCATTACTGGAAAGTAAAACAAAGCGCCGCAGAGAGGGGCTGTGCTGGAGAGTCTGATTGCAAATTGATATGGCAGCAGATCCCCATCCCTTCACCTGTGGCATTGACTGCAAACACTGGGGGTTGAGGGGGATGCTCTGTTTCACACGTGGCTTTGGGGAGGGGTGGTGGCCTCAACCCATCTTTGGAGGGAGCTTGGGAGTGTGGGAAACAACTAGACCCTACAAACCAATGTTTTGCTCTGCCCTGATGAGAATCCTCTTGCACAGCTGTCGGGGTAGGATGTTAGGTTTGGTTCCTCTCCTGCTTGCACCAAAGAAACTAATCCCAGAGAAGGTGTGTGTTTAGTGGAAGCTCTCAGAAGACACTCTCCTTGTGCCTGAGATCTTCTGAAGGCAGGTTTCAAAAACATTCACCTCCGTTCAGCTCTTGCCTTGGAAAGGTGCATTAGCGTGGTTGCTTCTTGGACTCAACCCGTGAATGCCTAACAGTTAGAGCCATCGTTCAGGTCTTAAGGAGTTGTGGCTTGATGCCTTCCCAGATTGCTGGTGCTCAGAGTTCTTTCAGGGTGCCTTAGCATAGGCCATGCAGCTTCCTGGGGGACAGCAGGATTTTATTTTGGCCTGAAATTCTGTTCAATCAGACCTTTTATTAAAAAAAAAAAAAAAAAGTCAATATATTCCTGAGCTACTGAGTTTTAACAGTATTGTGATATTTCATTTCAGTGTAGTTAAAACATTTAGGTTTGATATAGTTAAAAAAAAAAATCATTCTTCCTGTGTACTTGGCTTGCTGTAATATCCAGTCCAGACGAGGTATTTTGAATTTATAAGAACAAAACGCTTTGGTGATTTCCCATCAAAAAGTGAAGTCAATTTACAGTCTTGCAAAGTGGCTTAATTTCATTAAATCAGCCCTTTCTTAGAAGAAAAAAATAATCTCTAGGATAATCCTTCAAGTAGCCTTAGTGAAAGTGGCTGGGAATATTGAAAGCAGACAGCAAATGTGGAGAGCACTCCATATATCGCCAGTCTCTAGCTTAGCTGCAGGCATCGTAGGTGTTAGTGGTTACAACAGCAAAGAAAACCGTTTCAGACAGGTCTGGTTGTGCAGCCTGACTTGTCACTTGAAATGAAAAGGGAACTTTTGCGATACAAACATGACAGATTGGTCTGTACAACTTCTGAAGTCTTTCACTAATAAAACATGTTGGCAGTATGGGGTTGGGTGCATGAAGAGAAGGTAGCCCAAAGGTTTTGATCACATCATTTTGGGTGATTAGGCATGACGTTCTTCCTTGCTGTTTTGTATCATCCGTTACCAAACCCAGACAGAAAGTATATATAAATGGTGTCTTTTTCTTCCCCATATGATTGAGAGCATTTGATCTTAAAGATAGAAGCGGTAATTGACTTCATTTAAAGATTAACTGAATGTAATGCCTTCTGAAAAGAAAAAAGTTATTAAGAAAGTTGTCAATCAAAGAGTTGATGCCTTTTTTAATACAGTCTGAAAGTGTTATAATTTTAATACCCCAAAGGCCAAAGCAAATTATCAAGCTGAAATTAGAGATTAACAATTTTAAATTTCTCTCCCATCTCTTACATTTCATCTTCCGCCTTCTGTTGCAGGAAGGAAAAAAAAAAAAAAGGCATTTGGCATGAGAGAGGAAATGCAGAAGTCTGGATGCATTGATATCCTGTGCTTGGAGCTAGATCCTGACCTCACAACTGCCTCAGGCAACGTAGTCTGATTAGAGCTTTGATACAGCAGTGCATTCCATTCTCCGGGGCGGAGAAGCTGAGAGGCAGCCAGCATGCAGGACTGTACACAGCCAAGAATTCAAGCACCCATAGATTCAGCTTGTTTAGAAAAATCACCTGCCCAGCTGTAAGTTTAAGCACCTGCTTAGGTGCCACCCTGACAAAAGTATACACGTACTTCAGTGGGAATTTTTTTTCCAGACTTGGGTAATTGGATTTTTATTGATAAGGGCTGGGGCTTGCAGACATGTAGAGGATCTGGACCCAATTAAAAAAATCATACTCTAGGTGGAGTTCAGGCTACTAAATCTAAGGTTGCCATCCTAAAAACCCTTTTTAGCTGGAGTCTAACTTCAGGGGTTCCCAAACTTTGGAGGCACCGGAGTTTGTGACTGTAATATTCCCACAGAGCCTGACAGCAGTACTCTTGCCTGTGCAGCAGAACCCCCACTGTGGAGGTGCCAGGCAGCTGAAAGGCTACCATGCATGTAATCTGGGACAGGATCCACAAATTCCAACTTCCTGTGCCAGGGGGACCCAATCTATGAGGTATTTGTGCAGTGTGATGAGAAAAAGCTCTGCACAACAGACCACGGTAGCTGGATGTTTCTTTTTAAAAGGTAGGTGTGCACAGAAGAGCTCTGCCCTTGGACACACAATTCCTGGGTTCTGGACTATTCGTTCAGAGCATTTCCAGTTGGATTTTCATATTTGTTCTGAGAAGATTAAACCATCATAATCCTTTAAGAGGATACAGGAACACCTCAGCCCTCAGACTGTAGTCAGTTTGTGGAGAGAGACCTCTTCTCCAGCTCAAAATGTCTCATACAGAAAATAAGGAGAGAGAGAGAGAAAGAGCAAGAGCAAGGAAAGCTCCTCTAACATACCTGAAAGGAGAAAGACCTTGTCCTAACCCCATCCAGCAGAACTGGTTTTAGGGAAGGAGAGTGACTCATGCCCTTTCCATGTAAATGCCCCTACTCCCTGCCTGGAGAGCCCTGCTAACATCATCACTCCAGACTGGAGAAGTTGTATTCTTTTCTGTGGTAGCACCACTGCAGCAGGAGAGGTGAAGAGGGCTAGTTCAGGTGCAACCATGGGCGAGCTCTGGCAGCAGGTGGTTACAGGGAGGATCAGGGAAGATCTCTGACTGGCATAAATTAAATTGTGCCAAGCTAGTAAGCAGCTGCGTGTCTTCAGGGCCTACAAGAAAGCTGGGGAAGGACTT
>NW_010324528.1:0-2197 GCF_000700745.2 Antrostomus carolinensis | reverse complement strand
TGGATCTGTGGGAGATGGGGCTTGAGCCAGGGTTGGGGGGGACACAGGGCACCCCAGGAACCCCTCAGGGACCTGCCCTCACCCGTTGCTTGAACTCTGCCCGTTCCTCCAGGGTGAGCGTGTCGGCTTTGGCGATCACCGGCACCACGTTGACGATCTTACGGAGCCGCCGCATGAACTCCAGGTCCAGTGGGCGCAGCCTGCCAAGGAGCACCAGCACCCCAGGGTGACCCCACCACCATCACCCTGGGATGACCCCACCACCATCACTTTGGGGTGATCTGCACCACTATCACCCCAGGCTGATCCTATCACTGTCACTTTGGGATGACCCCACCACCATCACCCCGGGGGTGACTCCACCACCATCACTTTGGGGTCATCTGCACCACCATCACCCTGGGACAACCCCACCATCATCACTTTGGGATGATCCCACCACCATCACCCCCAGGCAATCTGCAACACCATCACCCCGAGCTGACCCACACCACTAAGCAAGGAGCACCCATGGGTGCTGTGAGTGGGGACTCACCAATGACCTGTAGGAGGGACAAAGTAGACGCATCCATGGACCCGGGTGTCTGGGATCTTCCTCTTGCGGGTGATGAGGATCTCCTCACGTAGGTACCTCTCATACTGCTCATTGATGTACTTGATGATGGGGTCCCAGCTGAAGATGAGGGGTTAGGGGATGTCATCTGAGCTCAACCCCCCACTCCAAAATGCCACCCAACAGGATGCTGCAGCCCGTTGTGTCCTACCAGTTCTCGTTGTTGATCTGGTCACCAAACCCTGGTGTGTCCGTCACCGTCAGCTTCATCTTCACACCCTTCTCCTCGATGACTATGGGGCAGAGATGTGGATCAATGGAGACCAAGCACTGGGGAGAAGCAGAGGTCCTCTGCTTCTCCCTAGGGTTGGTGGGACACAACACCATGATGGTGACCTTACCATGGGTGACAGACTGCAGCTGCACCGTCTTGGGGATACGTTCCTCCTGTCCAGGCTGCGAGGCTTTGCGGCTCACCTTGGACTTGAAGAGGGTGTTCACCATCGTTGACTTCCCCAGCCCACTCTGCCCTGCGGAGACACCAACACCTCCGCTTTGTCCATCCCAATAAAATTATTCCCCAGGATGGAGAACACCTTGGTCCCCATTGAGGAACCTCTTGGATGTTGGGATATCTCCAGTTTATCACCCCAATAAATTTATTTCCAGGATGACCAACATCTCAGGAGCATCTTGGAGGTTGGGATAGCTCTGCTTTATCTCCCCAATAAATTTATTCCCAGGATGATAACATCTTGGTGCCCATTCAGGAGCATCCCAGATGTTGGGATAGCTCTGGTTTGTCCCCCTAATAAATTTATTCCCACAAGGTGATAACATCTCAGTATCCGCTCAGGAGCATCCCAGAGGTTGGGATCGTTCCAGTTTATCTCTCCAATAAATTTATTCCCAGGATTTATCACCTCAGTACCCATTTGGGAGCATCTTGGATGTTGGGATAACTCTGGTTCTTGCCCCTCCAATAAATTTCTTCCCAGGATGACAACACCTCAGCACTTATTTGGGAGCATCCCAGAGGTCGGGATCGCTCTGGTTTATCCCATCCAATAAATATATTCCCAGGGTGATGACTCCTCAGTGCCCACAGGTCGGGAAAACACCAGCAAATAAATTCTCCCCCCCAATAAATTTATTCCCCACGGTGATAACCCCTCAATATCCATTCTGGAGCATCCCAGCTGCTGGGATGAGCTCACCCATCAGCATCACCACGCTATGGGGTATGGGATGTTGCTCCTCACATCACTTAAAATGCCTTAAAAAGCTTTAAAGTGCGTTAAAAATCCCTTAAAGTGTCTTAAAAATCCCTTAAAATGCCTTAAAATCAAGATCTCCCTGGCACGGCAGCACTGGAGCCAGGATTCCCACCCCAACCGGGAGCAAACCCCGCGGCTGGTGCTCACCCACGACCATGATGTTGAACTCAAAGCCCGTCTTCATGGTTTTGATTTTCATCTGCTCCAGCACAGCTTCGATCCCCACGTAACCGAAGAGCTGGCAACCCACCGGGCCGGGCGCCGCGGTGAGGGGCATCTCCTCCTCCGGTACGGCCGGTGGCTCCATGCTCTGCTCCTCGGGCTCCAGGCTGCTCCCTGCACGGG
Source organism: Antrostomus carolinensis (assembly GCF_000700745.2). Classification (NCBI taxonomy): domain Eukaryota; kingdom Metazoa; phylum Chordata; class Aves; order Caprimulgiformes; family Caprimulgidae; genus Antrostomus; species Antrostomus carolinensis. The sequence goes on along the minus strand of NW_010324528.1, from coordinate 22 downwards.
TGGGACAAGGTGGGTGAGCCCG
>NW_010324527.1:0-874 GCF_000700745.2 Antrostomus carolinensis | reverse complement strand
TGAAATATTATTTGGTTTTGTTGATTACGATTGTTCTGAATTTTAAATATTGCATTCTTTTTCCTGTTTTTTTGTGCACTACTACAAATAAAATGTGTGCAGTGTGCATAGGAATTCGTTCATTTTTTTCCACACTATGGTCCGGCCCCCGACAGTGTCTGGGGGACAGTGAACCGGCCCCGTTTAAAAAGCTTGAGGACCCCTGGTCTAGATGTTTATTAAAAATTAATTTATTCAGTTCCTCTGTGTGGGTATCAATGTTACCTTACCCAATGATCAAAGAGATTCTGGATGTTTTAGGCGTTTACAGCAGATGACACTAAAGGAAGTGATCACAGCGGCAAGTAATGTGCTAGCTAATGAAAAATCCCTGTTCCACCAAAAGCAACACAGCCACCAAGTCCTTGCCCACAGAATCTGCCTCAATGTGGATGCAAGAAAAGCTATTTACCAAGGACGATTTTTGGTTTACCTTCATCCATTAAAATACCATGACTATTTCAAGGTACCTCTCATGATGGCTTAAAAGTTAATTTGGATATTCTGAATAAGCTACCTACAGAATTGTCCTGCTCCACAAGCGCTCCGGACAGACTTAGCGCACCAGCACCCCGCAGCCATGCGCCATCTCAGTTACTGAGACACCTCAAGGCAGTTCCACTGCCCAGAGTAACGTCTGCTTCGTGAGGCAGCTTCACCTCCTCCTTCGCGTAGGCTCGGCCGCGGCGCCCGCCACCGCGCTCCCTGACTGGCGGTTGGTTCCCGTGGCGGCCGCAGAGCCGAGGAGCGTCCCCTGGGTCTCCTCACGGTACCGCATGCAGGCGGCAAGGGGAAGCCCGGCTGCCTCCCACCGCTCCCAGCTGCGCTCCAGCCC
>NW_010324526.1:619-1935 GCF_000700745.2 Antrostomus carolinensis | reverse complement strand
AAATCAATCAATCAATAAATCAATCAATAAAGAGCTCCACCCAGACTCTTTTGGTTTTGATTCCCCTTTTTCCGAATCCCGTCCCCCGGCACGTTCCCAGTCTCCCCCATTTCAGGCTCTGGAAAGACGATCAGGGAATCGCAGGGAAACATCCAAGTCAGCTCAGGAATTCGCCTGGAGTGGAAGGAATGAGAGCGGCCTTAACTCTGCCGCCACCGCCACCACTGTCACCACCCTCACCACTGTCACCATCATCACCATCCTCACCACCCTCACCACCCTCACCACTGTCACCATCCTCACCACCACCACCATCATCACGATCATCACCACTGCCACCATTGTCACCATCATCACCACCGGCACCATCATCACTATCACCACCATCCTCACCACCATCACCATCCTCACCATCGTCACCATCCTCACCATCATCACCACCGTCACCATCATCACCATCGTCACCATCATCACCATCGTCACCACCGGCACCATTGTCACCACCATCACCATCATCATCATCACCATCGTCACCATCATCACCACCACCACCACCGTCACCTTCCTCACCATCATCACCATCCTCACCATCATCACCATCATCACCATTGTCACCACCATCACCATCATCATCACCATCACCATCACCATCCTCCTCACCGGCATCACCACTGGCACAAGGTCCAGGATGCCATCAAGTGGGGATGTCCCTGTCTTGATGCTGTTACCCAAAAGGGATGTCCCCATCTTGGGATTTTGTCCCCACCCTGGGATTTTGTCCCCACCCTGATGCCACCCACCTGGGTGAATGTCCCTACCTTGATGGTGGGTGTTGGGGACACTCTCACCACCCTGATGACATTGGTCAGGATGTTCTTCCCAGTCTGATGCCATCACCCTGTCTTGATACCACCAGTCAGGGGGACTGTCCCTACCCTGATGCCACCAGCCAAGAGATTGTCCTCACCTTGAAGCTACCAGCTAAGGGGACTGTCCAATACCTGATGCCACCGGTCAGGGCAAGTGTCCCCACCTATGTGCCACCAGCCTTGGGGACTGTCCCCATACTGATACCACCAGCCAAGAGATTGTCCCTATGCCAATGCCACCAGCCAGTAGGACCATACCTATGCTGATGCCACCAGACAAGAGATTGTGCCTACCCTGATGTCACCAGCCTAGAGATTGTCCTCACCCACTCTCCCTATCCAGGGGGATTGTCCCCACCTCGCTGTCACCGCCGAAGGGGACTGTCCATACTTGATGCCACCAGCCAGGGCAAGTGTTCCCACCTAGGTACCACCAGCCATGGGGAC
>NW_010324526.1:0-599 GCF_000700745.2 Antrostomus carolinensis | reverse complement strand
GATCCCCCCAGCCAGGAGACTGTCCCCATCCACTCTCCCTATCCAGAGGGATTGTCCCCACCTTGATGCCACCAGCAAAGGGCAAACGTCCCTTCCTGGATGCCACCAGCTATGGGGACTGTCCCCACCATGATGTCACCACCCAGGAGCATCATCTGTCCCAACTCCACTGGTGTCACTTTGATTTGGGACCAAAGAACGAAGCCTCGTCCCTCCCCCCACCCCATGTGGAACATTTGACCCAAAACCCCCTAAATCACCCCAAAACCCCCCACCCCACTTGAAACTCCCTCGAAACAGCCACTTTCCCCCAAACAAAACCCCAATTTTGCTTTTAATTTTCAAACAAGAACTTGAGGCTCAAAATCACCCGGGAGGGGATGGGGAAATTCACGCATCGTCCCCATTTCACCCCATTCCACCCCATTTCACCCCATTTTGCCCCATTTTGGCCCTATTTTACCCCATTTCAGCCAAATTTCAGCACTATTTCTCCTCATTTTTTGAAGATCTCTCGAAATACCCTCAATTCCATAAAAATAGCCTCAAAACAGTGGGACTTCCTCACCCGCCAGCCCTGACACCCGCTCGGCTGTTTG
>NW_010324524.1:0-223 GCF_000700745.2 Antrostomus carolinensis | reverse complement strand
CACTGATCCACAGGATCTAATAGCTGGGATCCAGTCCCTAAATTAGCCCCCTGGATCCAGTCTCCCAATCCCCCTGGGATCCCCCCCAATCCAGTCCCTGATCTCCCTGGGACCCAGTTCCCGTTGCCCCCAGGATCTGGTCCCTGGGATCCAGTCTGCAGTCCCCTATGACACTGTCCCTGATCCCCAGGACTCAATCCCCTACTCCCCTGGGATCCAGTCC
>NW_010324523.1:5952-20226 GCF_000700745.2 Antrostomus carolinensis | reverse complement strand
TTTTTGCCTGCCTTCCTCTTTGTTGGGATATCACTAAGGTCGTTGCAAAATGACTACTAAACTGGTGGCTCTTATTTTGGAAAAACTCAAATTTTGGTGCATATACTTCCAAAAGCAGCAATTCGTGTTCTACAGTTACAGCAAGTTTGGTATTTGTTTCAAATATTACAAAGGAGGAGTTTAAACATTTAGCAAAGGAGGACAAAAGAAGAGTCTCTGTCCATGTACATACTCGGCTTCCTGGCAGCTGGCTCCCATTGTATTCCAAGGTTCTGAGCAAGACTTTGTGCTAGTTCCTGTGCCATGGCCAAAGGAAGGCCATACTGCATTTCAAGAGGAGCACAATTAAAAATAAAAAAGAAAACATAAGTTATTGTAACAAACACTACACCAGCTCATTCTGGCTTACCATATACCTACTACTTCAGTAATTCTATACAGCCAATCACAATTCTGTGTGCATATAAGGAAAATAAACACAATGAAGTACATAACAGAAAAAATTCTCCTCTCTTAACCTGCGGGAATCCTTGTCTGCTGGTTAACCTACAAAAGGGAGTCTGTTTGACATATATGTAAAATATAGTTTTGTATAGTATTATTAACCCATGTTAAACCAGGAGATTTTCATTATTGATTTAACATTGCACTGAGGGGGAAAAAAAAGTATCTATACACGTGGTTCAAATTTTTCAAGTTTCAATTAAAAAAAAAAATAAATCAGTAAGAATTACATGTCATCAATACCTCAGAAGATCAAGCCTCTTATAGTGAGAAGAGACAAAAGGATGTTCAGTGCTATATTTCAAATACTCCTGTCTGAGATTTTTGTGTGTAAGTTTCTGTCCAATATAGTAAAAGTCAATTTAAGATCTTACTAAGAGAATAATGCAGACAGGAGGAGTGTTTTTTAAAAAGAAAAGCACAGTGAGCAGTATTTTAATGACAATACAGGAAGGCTGGCTGTGAGAATCCTAACTTTTTAATACATTAGTTATCTTCAAAGCCCTGAATACTCAAAGGTATAAACTCTGACGTTATAATGTACAGTTTCTATTTTATTTCACTTTAGCCATGAAAAAAATTACCTCATTCACTCCTACTCCTCTGGTCACAGAACAAACCCCTCCAAAGTAACTTAAGCTGCTCCTTTTGTAATGAAACGTCACATTCCTTACAAATAAAAATAAAGAAAATACAACACATTGACACTGGGCACCAAGAACTTATTGAAAGATCACACTTTCACACAGACATTGCATGCATAATAATTCTCATTTAACATCAAAACCGACAAGTTTACAGACAGAACACCAACATCAAAAGAGTCCATCAGATACAACATTCTTTGACAAAAATACTATTTTTATCTTGTAGAATCAGAATCAGTCACAACCCACAAACAAAGTCATTAAGAGTGCACATCATCAGCACTTGGTATATCTTTTGAAAAACACAATGAGCATTGTGTTGCAATGCCTGTATTAAGGCAGTGCAGCTATGACAGAGGCTGGAGAAAATTCTTCATCCCCTATTTTTATCTTCCTCTGCAGAAGATGAATGAGAGGTGAATCAAATGGAACACAGACAATTGTCACTCCATCCTTATAGAATGTCATTTTGCTGGGAGAAGGCTTAAGGTCTCTATGCTGCACAGGGGACAGGCTCTTCCTCCCCTTTTGCTTACAATGCTGTGAAGTAAAAAAATACTGTTGCTCAAGGTTGATGTTGTGCCTAATGATGCAAGTGGAATTTCCCCTCAAATGGCTTATGTCTCAGAAAACAATTCATTACAGCTCTAAAGGAGGAGACCTTCCATTAACAAATCATCACTGCAGCTACATGTGTGAATAGAGTAACTGGAATGCTCTTGTGGCAACACATAACACTGTCAGCTCTGCCCTCCCCTGCTTTCTACTGGGAAAGCAGTACATTACACACTTGATTAGCAAAACTAGGTGTCCTTAAGGGCTCATCAGAAGACACTTCAAATATGTGACATTGTCTCCAGGTTGCAAAGATATTAAAATTTCATTACAGATATATATCAACATGACCATGGTATATACTATACATATTAAAAATAGGCTAACATGTTAAAAAATAGATTAAGCTTCCTAAGGAAGGCAGATGCTGATTGATGGTAGTGACTACCAAGAAAAAAAAGTGATACAGGCAGACAAAAGCAGTAGACAGAAAAGTTTATAGAAGTGCAATAGTCTAAACCATTGTCTAATGGTACATACGAGAGCAGGTGCACAGCATCAGCATGCTGTTTGATGTAGTGCTGTCGGTATTTGGAGAAATCATGAAGCATCTGCAGAGGGTCAGGGTGAATATTAATATGATCTTTTTCAGTCCAAGTTTCCACAGCAACAAGAACAACCCTGGTGTTCAGCTGTTCCTTGTATATCTGAGGGCAGAGACAGGACAGGCACAGGAGTAGAACACTGGGTCAAACATGCAGTTAGCCAGTAAGAGTAAAGCGGAAGGACAAGAGGGATAAAGCAGGAAGGAAACATGGGGAAACAGTTAGCTGATAATGCCTTGTATTTCCTAAAAGTTAATATTCTGATCAACTTAAATTTTAAGTTTTAGAGGACAAAAAACTGGCTGCTCTTTTTTTGAGCTACTCTCTTTAAAATTCTTACATCAAATAATTTCACCACTGATTTTTACAGAAAACCTGTACAAAAATCAGCAAAGAAGAAATGTCAAGGTACACTGTGTGATCTCAAAGAAAAAGGAAAGAAAGATCTCAAAGACAAGGAATAGTCAAAGCCAATTCTTAAGTCAAGATTAAATAATTTCTCAGTCCTCCAATATTTAATCCAAAATTTAATTCACATAATGCTTGATTTTCATTTATAGTATGACCACTTAATGCTACTCAAGTAATGTGAGAATTAATAAGAATATTAATTTTTCTATTAATTTTAATGTCACTGTAGCAATAAGACAAGGAAACAACAATCAGGCCCTAATAATTACAAAAGAGCTTTAAAATATCCATTTTAACTTTGTGCACAAAACTTGATTCAAATAAAACTGCTGTTCTCTTTTGATTCACGTCATAAATGCCAAATTTTATTAACTAAGGTTCTTCAGATCTACAAAAGATGCATTCCTTGTCTGCAATAGACAGTCTGTCCATCAAGTCTTACTTGGGACATGAAGAACACTTACTGTTCATACTTAGCTATGACCTAAAAGCACTGGATTAATCCATTGGCTCTCTAATGCATAAAATACACAAAAGGCAAGTTATTTGGTCACTTCCATGAGGCACCATATTAAATACATGCTTTTATTATCTTTTTGTGGAATTATACCTACAATACACAACATGAATTGCAAATATCCTCCTGCAGTTATGATAGGTATTTATACCAAAGAAACTAGCACTGACTAGCATGCCAGTCTTTTGTATCAAGGCAGCTTTATCTTTATAAAAAAGTCAATGTATAATACTCAGCTTGCGGAAAAAGGCAATAAATATAAGAGCAAGAGAGAGCAACCAGTTAAGCTCAATTTTGTCCAAGAACTTTGAAGGAAAGAGAATATTAATATGCTTCAATCTGACGTAGACAGGCTGAGCACATACACAGGAAATGGCTAACAGCATGAGAAAAATCAATAAAATTAAATCCCATAAATTATATATGGATGGATCAATAAAGACTTCTGTTTGCTGACAGGAAAACTCTATTTCCTGAGGCAAGTGGGAAGGAAGGAACGGAAGAGAGGGCAGAGAACCTGGAAGCCTCTGAAAGCCAATATAATTTTCCTAATAATATATCAGTAAGAAATACAGCCCACTCCCCATGAACACAAGCCAATAACAAGACAGAAATTTCTGCTCCTTTAAAGAAAAGGTCATTATGATGTCATTTTGTAATGACATAATCTCTGAAGGGACTGAATTCTACACTGGAGAGAAGCTGAATGTTTTTGTATACAAACATACAGCAAATAAAAATGTACAAACAGAAGGAACAGTCAGAGAAAGGGAAGACAGATTAAATAACTTTTGTTAAAATGCAGAAGAAATACAAATAAATCCTGATCAGATGAGAAAAAAATGAAGATGGAACTTTTTGGGAATGTCTAATAGAAATTACAGAAGTATTATTTAAATTATTTATATTTTTATCTGCTCTAGTAACTTCTCTTCAGACTACTGGCATTTTCAGACCATTACACAAAAATATTACAAAACACTTACAGTATTTCATGTATTATAAATATATTCCCCTAAGTTTTCATTATACATACTGTATATATACAACAATACTTTATCCTTTGTGAACTACACTTGCAGCTTCAACCACTTGTGAATAGATTTGTTTCATGAATCTAAACTCAATTAATTCTAATTCTTAAGCAGTAACAGATACTGAAAGCTCCTTCAAGTCTGAAATCCCCTCTGCCAAGGACTAACTCTGGCAATTCCAAGCTTTGAGAAAAATGCCTTCTACAAAAGAACTGGAAATCAGTTTTTAAAATGTAACTTTTTCAGCTGCTCATTTTTGTTATCCTGGTATCTGCTAATGTTAACTTTTTAAATACAACACTAAACTGACAAAGTCAGTGACAGAGTTTTCAGAAGAAAGATTGATACTTACAGCATCTATAAGGTTTACCACAGACTTCGCAAAATTATTTGTATACATATTTGAAGAACGGTACTTTCTGAACTAAAAGAAGAAAAAGTAAAACATAGTGAGAACTTAAATATTTATTACTAATACTTAATTTTTATAGCAAGAAAGGAAAATTACTATTTTAAGAAAGAGTAAGGGAAGAAAATCAAAAAGCTTTCCAGATCACAGCCTGTATCTCATATTCAAGAATATTCCTAGAAGATACCATGTTGGTTAGACAGTCTTTCACATCTATAAAAGGAGCATTTAGGCACAAGAAATATCCTATTTAGAATTAGAGTTCTAATGTTTGAGACAAAATGACAGGTAAACATGAACATAAACATGAGCTCAAAACTGAGAGGATGCTGTACCCATTAAAACTGTGTTTAATCTGATGAGTTAAATATGGCACTGTACTAGCCACATTTCATTAATATAAAAAGGAAGAGGAAGTGCATGGTAAAAGTAAATATGTGTTTGAATGCAGAAAGTGTTAAGCTGAGTATCTTAAATTTTATCTTAAAAATTTTCCATTTCTATAGACTTAGATGAGTTGTATTACAAGTTCTGTTTCCTAATTTCTGTGCATGTCATTACAATTGTTTCATGTCTTTCCTCAGCCTGCTCCACAAGTCCCCTCTGTTCCAAGTCAAGTTTTCCAAAGATGCTGTTATGGTATCTGAACATGAATCCATGACTTGAAAAAAGAGTAAAATTATAAACCAAAATTGCATAACACAATATGACTTGTATATTTTGCAGGCAGGAAAAATAAGTCTTAAAAATTTCACAGAAAATGAACACAAAATTCTATAGAACAGAGAGTAAAAAGTCTTACTAATTTCAACTACTGGTTAAAAGCAACAAATCTCATAATCTCATGAGCAAACACTATCAAGTTCCATGAAAGTGTCAGCTATTCCCACTCTGAAACACAGTAACCAAAAAGAGGCCTTGAAACAAGAGGGTGCTACTCTTATCAAGTAAGTTAGAGGATTAACTACCTTCCCAAATCAGAATTACAAAACAGATAAATCCCCTGCTTTCCAGAATTATGCTTAGTGCAAAGGTGAAAGTAAAACCAGAGACATATATACTTTTAAAATTAAATAATCTGTTTCTCAAATTGAAAGCCAGAAGAGTGACTCACACAGACACAATATATTACTAGATAACAAATTTTCCATCCCTTTACATTCCAGTTACTTTTGATTAAGCAATCTAATTTTATGTGGATGAAATGCCATAGAAATAACAAAAAGTTCACCAAACTTGATGACACTCATTTGACTGCAGAAAGATGAACTTTTACATATGTAGTTATTTACTGTTAAGTTCCACAATGCTTCAACACATCCACAGCAGGTTTTAATACCCAAAGATTCTACAACACATAAGAGACCCCCTCTCTTATAACTATTCTCAAAACAAAGCACTTTCAGCTACAGTACTAGTATGTACACTGAGAAGAGTATCCGTATCACAGGCCTGTTCCCTAGGGAACCATGATACTAGAACAAAATAATGGGAGAGGGGGAAAAGGGTGGCTTTGTTTTTTTTGTTTTGAGCCAATCCAAAACTTTCCTGGAAAGGTAAAATAATATGCTTTGGAAAATGTTCTTGGTTTTCATGAAAGTATTTAGATGTCAAAATCAATAGCAGTATGTAACATAATGTGTTTAAACACAGCTCCTAAAACAGAAATTAAGCCGAGTAAGTCAGCAAAAAGTGTAACAACCTAATTAAATACGTTTAGCTGTGTCTTTAGTGTTACAGAAAAGGACAATTTAGTGAAAATACATAATATTAACCACTAAGCAACACAACGGCCAAAGAGGTTTAAGATACTTCTTCTAACACAGAACCTTGCTGCAGGAGAAATCTGCCCTCTACTGGTAAGCAGAAAACCTTCAAAGTACATTTAGTGAGCTCCTGGAGCGGCAGGCTTTACTCATCCACTGTGAACACTTCCTTAAGTGTACCCATTTTATTCCTTGAAAAGAATTATTATCTGCTTCTGAGTCACTGAAAACTCTGAAGCAAAAAAATCTTGGAATGCTTGTGTGCTAAAATTCTAAGAAATAAAGCCTCAGAGTAGGCAACAGTTAGGGTCTGTAAGAAGTGTGGTGAACAGGATGGTTGACCTTTAAGCATGTTTGTAATATGAGAGGCCAGAGGAAACAAGATGGACATGGAAATATTATCTCTTCATAAGGAAGACCAACTACAGACCTCAGACAATTCAATAAAATGTCTATGACTTCAGTTACTATGCCCTATTCCTACACAACTAACATCTGAGCACTCTTAGAATAGTTTCCTACCACATGGCTTTACAAGTGAAAGCAGTCGAAGAAATATCTGTCCTACTCTTCCCACTCATTCAAATTCCCCCTACTTGCTGATTTGACACAGATTAAATACAGGTTATTTTTGCCCAGACTATTTCTATGATTTATTAAACAGATTAGGAAAGGTTGTATTGTCTGTCTATTCAGCACTGGAACAAGTACAAAATACTGCATCCTGTTCTGATATCTGCTATTTGTGGCTCTTTAAAATCACCCTTCACTGTTGACAGAAGAGCCCACAACAACATAAAGCATTGGAAAGACAAGCAGTAGAGTGAGAGATGCAAGGAGCTCTTACAGAACTTAAAAGTTTATTTCACTTGCACATAAAATAAGCAGAAACTGTTTTATCAACAGAATCTGATTTAAAAAGGGGTCTTGCTCACACAGAAGCAAAGCCATACTAAGAGCTGATGATCCTTATTTGCTTCTTAGTCAATGAACAGTTGAGAAAGCTAAGCAGGACAAAGGCTCAGAACGAGGCACAATCAAGCTGTTTTTAGAGTAACTCGCTGTGCTGCCAGTTGCAGTATATTCTTTGGTACTAGAAAACTTTTAAACCTATGTTGAGTATTTTTCCATAAGAGATATACTGTAGTTAAAATGTAGCTACTGGACTCAAATTTCTGATGCTTTTCAAAAACGGTCTTAAAATAGTTGTTTAGGTTTACAAAACTTATTGTTCCCCAGGCCCCTCTCTCCTGACTTTTCATAGGGGTAACACACAGACTCTTTGATAGCCTTACTTGGCATAATTAGTGAAAGTAGTAACATTTAAATAACAAATGTCAGTTAGTCTGGTTTTTTTCAGTCATCCCTCAAGAACAAAAAGGGGAAAAAAAAAAATAAATGGCAATAACTTCCTGAATCGAACAAACAACTTCTCTTGCGCTTCATTATGAATCCTGTTTATAAGTGTGCAAGAAGAACAATCAGATAGTTTTGTCTATATCCTTTCCTATATTAAAATTCAAGTTAATAAAATTAAACTCAAAGTAACAAGTTCTGACCTCTTGCTTTATTACTTTAAGGATAGGATGTAATTTTAGAAGGTGCTAGTATGTTTGTTCTGGACATATATGTTTTGTCACTTTACTGTGTTGGCTATGGACATATTAAATTATCTGTATGACACAAAAATGTTTCAGATGTATTTTGAATATATAATTGCTGTAGAAAACCTTAGGTAACATTAAGCATTATTAGGTTTTATGGCCTGTACTGTGTCTTACAGTACAAATGTACGCTGCTTATAAATAAAATATTTGTCCCAAAAGTAGCTGATGCAGCACAGTGCTATACATCAATCTACAAATTATAATAAAAAGGAAGATTACCACTGAATTGACATACTTACCATTTTATTGTCATTGACTATCATGAGCTCCAGATACTTCATTTCTTCAAAGATACCACGAGATACCTGAAGGATTAAAGAAATTATTTGAGAAATCATGAAGACGTAGTGATTTTCAAAAATAACTGCAGCTGATTTAATAGGAGTACCTATAAACATTCCGTAGGGTGTGTAAGCCTGTAAAAACTGGATCAGACATTCAACCAGGATAAATAATCAGAGCTCCAGTAACTTAGTTATGATACACACTGGCTGAGAATCTGAGTCACATCATTAAGCATGTTTAGAGTCCATTCTTTTTAGTTCAGCACAGAAGCCACCATTGCTTCCCTCTTCTCTTATTTTCACAAAGGAGACAAATCTCAAACACTGAGAACTCTTGGTCTACTGTACTATTCATCACAGATTTAATGAGGAAGGAAGTTACTAAAAATAGATGTGTCCTCAAAAAATACACTGGATTGTGCACCTCAGTTAAGAAATACAGATTAATCTTCTTTAATTCAACTATTACCCTAACTCTGACACATATGCATGTGCAGATCATGAGGACTGCACAGTTCCATTCTTTCAATATCCCAATTCTGGGTGTCCTCATTTGGATTTTTAATTTAATCATGCTACTTAAAAAGCCAATTTAAAATAAAGTCAGATATCTAGAAAGTATCAAGACTTCATTCAAAATTGTTCTTTATCCTCAAGCAGACTCCAAACTTAAAATTCACCACTTTCTGAACTCATTTTTACTACTAAACTTCAGTTCAACTGATGTCACTTTAGAAAGCTTATCCAGTGTTCTCCAAATATTCCATTTTTAAAGAATAATCTTCTTGTTTTATCATTTGGTAATCATATTATCTGACATCATCATGTTACCAAATATATTTGTTTTCTAAAGCCTTTCTTCTCTCAACACTAAAAAATTCAGAAATTAGTGGGTTTGGTTTTGTTTTTATAAATGGTCTTAATTCAGGTTCACACTTCTACTCACTGCTCTCTTTCTTCTCTTTCTCCTCAGCCACTGTAGTTCAGACAGAAAGGGCCATTCAGAACTGGATTCAGTCTCTGTACAAATTACAATTTAAGAATTTCATGGCATTATTTCAAACAGCTTATGTACACAGTCCAAACCAAAATTAGAAGAACTTTTGATATGGAAAAGTTAATTTTTTTAAATACACAAAATGTAAAATATCTCATATCAAAACTCAAGTAATTTAGAAATATGAAGTTAGAATTAAAGCATGCAAGGGGAGGTAAAGAGATTGTAACTTGGGCTTATTATATAAGTTTTCTTCCATCTCCTGTCCTCAATAGCATTAATATCACTGATCAAGTTAAATGATTTGCAGAAGAAAGCTAAATACAGGTCTTCATTGTTGGAAATCTTTCAGCTGCTTCTTGACACTCTCAATTCCATTGCAATAATTGTGAAAAAAGCCAGGTGAGTATATATTTTCAAGGTTTTCTAAATAATCATCAATTTTATATACACTGTTAGCCTAATATTTAAAATTTTTCAAGTTATATATACAATTATCTCCAATATTGAAAATCTCATAACATAAGCAAAAACATACCAAAGTCTTGCAACTGCTTGGAGGCTTGTGTTCCATAAGTTCTTTGGATGATATGTGGCCTGCTTTTACTTTCCTGATAAGAAAAATGAGACATTTTCTTCTAATTAATAATGTCAAGTGAAAAGTGAGGAACTTCTTTCAATATTTTTCATTTTAATCATTTTTCCACAAAATGCAAGGAACCATAGTACCAATTAATCCAGCGTGGTACTAATTTGAAGCAATCTATTTGCAATCCTGAGCAAATAATGGAGCCTCACTGTTCAGCACATTTACCAGCCTACAAAATCGAAATATCACAGATATCTGAGGTTACTTGAAAAAAGTCCTTTAAATGCCTTAGAGAACACAGATTATTTATTCCAATAAATCAAATTAGAGATTATATATCTAGTTGAAATCTTCCTCCCACAGACTAAAAGCAACTACTACTATTTATCACAAAAATTTATCTTTCTAATTGTAGCAAAATGCAAGAAACTAATCAATATGCTATCTTTGAGATTATTTCACCCTGTTTTATTGGTGTATTCAACACGTAAAAAGGAGAAGACTTTTAATGCATATTTTCTTTAGAGGCCTAACACGCCCCGAATTATCACATTTTGGTATCTGCTCTAGGGGACAACTATCTTTTCTTCCGTAACACCCCCTCTGCAGCGCCTGTCAAAACAAGTAAATCTTTTCAAAGGGTAGGATGCTACTGTTCTGTAACTTCCATAAGAAATACGCAATACAATGAAGGAAAACACTGTGTATTTTTGCTGGGGTTTTTTTGAGGGAAGCGGGGGTGGAGAAAAAAGTTTTATATAACATCTACTATAGTTAAGATTAACCAAGCCAAACAAACTACATGCTGAAGGCTGTGTCCAAGATATTTATCTCATATAGCACAATCAAAAAATGAGCCTCTGAAAGCTCTCTATAGCTGTATTATTTTGATCTTCAGTAGTTTTGAGAAAAATATTCATCTTATCTGTCTTCTTGTAATTTAGAATTCCACTTGAATCCTCAACAGTGTTAGCAGATGGTATCGTACTTTTACAACTAGAACTTTTGCTCTACTTCCAAGTTCTACTGAAATATCACACTGAGAGACAGAGATCCTGGTTTCTTTTGTCCACCCAAGCAAGAAAACAGTTTAGTAAAATTCTCCTCTGCCTAACTATATGGATACCATTGTATAAATATAATCTCTATGAATTTACTGTACCTGTGCTGTTGGTTTTCAGCCTTACAACCTTTACGAATATGTGCGACATCAAAACGCATTATATAGCTTGAGGCATGGCATGTAATATTGTTCCTGAGGAGACTGAGAAATCTTTTTGGATGTAGCATTTTACTATGTCTCTACAGTTTCATTTACAGCCCAATAATTGACCATCCAAATGATACTGATTCCTCTGAATGTTGATCCAGTTTCTTTGAAAGTAACAGGAGTCAAAGATTTTGCAGATCTTTCTTTGGACTGTAAGTTCAGCTTTAAGGTCAATAAAACATATCAGTTCTGCAGCATTACACTGTCATATACTGTCAAGTACTAGAGTGAGACAAGCTTGAGAGCTGTGATGCAGCATCTGCAATATATACCACAGATCAAGTAGGATACAAACCTTAATAATTCCTTGTCTCAATGTTACAGAGTAATTTCACTGAAAATGATTCAAATCTTTGAACCATTCAAGAGGTATAAATCTAACTGGTTTTACTACTTTCTATGAAATTGAGTCAGTCCTATTTACAGCTAAAGTTTTAGGAACAGCTGTAATACAATACACTTAACACGAAGTACAAAAATAATTACAGTAAGACATTTGCGTAAATGGAGTCCTAAATGCTGATCCAGCATAGTCACATATTTGACTATTCTGGATCAGAATCATTTAAGCTCTACAGTGACCACTGACTTAACACATATAAAGTGTAAGATAACCAGATATAATTATCTACTTCATTAAGCTCTTCATGGAAACATGGTAGGTCAAAGAGCAATCTGATACAATTATTTAGAGAGGGATGAATAAATGACTTCCACAGATCCCTTCTACGAATTTATAAATTCTTTAGTTCAAGTACTGGAGCAAATTGATACACACTTTTTGACAGTCCATAACCATTTGCTATGGAAACAGCCTTATTAGTCTACTTCCAACACCTAAATGGTCAAAAATAACCAGGAAAAGAAAGATTAAAGAAAAGCAAAGAAAAATCTCAGGCAATTCATACTTCCACATTTCTCGCCTTAAATAAATTCCAATCAAGTGTTTTAAAACACTTTTGTTTTTCATATGAATGCATGAGAGGTAATTTATTAATTTATTCCAATACTTGTATTTGCTATTCCTTGAGCACTCTCCCAAACCAAATAAATCAGATAAAAATAAACTTACTGTACTGTGGGTCAGATCCATCGGTTCTATCAAGTATAAATAAGTATTATCTTCAAACATGCCACTAGAACATGGAGAAAAATAAGTGATTTTTAGTATTACCTGGTAATTAATTTGACTCCAGGATATGATTTTTGACAGGACAAAACCAAACTTAGGGCTGAAAAAGTGATCAATATTAAAATAAATTCCATATATGTTAATTATATGGACATTATATTGCTAAAGCCAGTAATTTTTTTTAAGAGATAAGATGCATTTTAGTGAATACTGAATGTAATAGCAATGTAATGATAAAGCACCAAAAAGAGTAAAGATATGACCTTGGAAAGAGAAAGTCCTAAGACACACATCAGCATGCAGAACATAATCATCAGCTGAGTTGCTCTTAACAATAACTAATCCTAGTAAGGACTAATTTCTTGCACTTTTTCCTTGTACAATCTAACAAAAAGATCAATTTTTCTATTGGGTGACAGAATCATACATTACTACTGACAGTCCAAACTGCTAAAAGTACAATTCTTGTTTGTCCTTTACCATAATAAGTCATCTGGTGAAATATTCATTTGCACTTACCATATTCAAAGGTTTCATGAGACAGCAACAAAAGACTTTGATCCCAATGAAACAACAAAAAAATGCTCACAGTCTGGCATAGCTGGTACTGGCATGTCAAAACATCAAAATTCTTTGGGACTTGAGAATATCAGTCCCTCACATATTAAGAGATAATATTCAAGAGTAACAATTAGTTAATAGCCTTCTTCGAAAAAATGAGAATGTGCACTTACTGAAGACCATTACAAGTTGAAAGTGCGACCTTGGAATCCTTGATACCTCTGATATTTCCATGGTAGTAACAATGTTCTCCACCCTAACAATGTTTAAAAAACAATCAATCAATCATACACACAAAATTACCCTGACTTAACATCTGTTGCTTAAAACCAAGGCACAAAAAGATCTAACACCTTGCATTAGGTAAAATTTCAGAGAAAGCAGTGCTTAGTACTAAAGAAAATACCAATGACTAGCCCTAATTGCTTCTAAGAGAAAAACTGTGCCCAGTAAAGACTGTAATTCTTCAAGCCAAAACATAATTTATTCTTTTGCTGAAGTCGCAGCATTCTTGATCTTTAAGTGCATTTCTTTGCTGTACATTGATTCTGTAAAAATGTTATGTAATGAGCATTGAACTGTTTCTTGATACCTTCCAGGTTTGCTAAAATTACAAGTGATACAAGGTTTATCAATCACCTGGCATGTATTTGGCTTAGATCTGGACTCTACCAATTCTGTCACACTAAAAATTTATCAATGAAAAGTTTACACCATCAGATTGCAGGTACAAATATCACTAATGATGAATGAGCCAGAAAGTTAATCCAGTTTAGCAACACTAAAAGTGTACAGTTGGATTTTTACTGTACATATCAAAAGGGTACTAAAAGTCAACTCTTGATTTTAATAAATGGGTGTGCAATGAAGCTCTGCGTATAGTCTTCCACTTCTCCACAAGAATGTAAGGGAAGCTGCAATATGTGCATGTACAAAGCAGGAGACCAAAATACCACAGAGAAGAATTGGTACATACTTAAAATCTTAAAGTTCTGATCCAGAAAAGCCTTGCTCAGGTGTCAACTAAACTCTAGTGAATGCTACACACTTTCCTCTTAAGTAAAAGCAAAGGTTCCCTAGACCTGCCTGTTCTCATAACAGAATAAGCTAAACTGAGTTCTCATCTCCTGAAGCAATCAGCTCCTGTCTAAGCTCTCCTTAAAGTGGGCAGAGAAGCAACCAAATCATCCAAGGAGACTTCAAGCATGTGCACAACACACCTAAGACAGAGTGACAAGATGGATCCTCACAAAATAGAATTGCAGTGGCTTTCTTTTCAAAACATTGGCCATTACATGCAAACGCCCCTCTCAGGCAATAACTACA
>NW_010324523.1:0-5925 GCF_000700745.2 Antrostomus carolinensis | reverse complement strand
TTCCCAAGTCACCTTGAGGAGAGCCAGCTCACACCTCCCCACCTTCTAAAAGTGTACTCTATCTCCAAAGCTACTGGCTACTTTGTGTCAGAGCACCCTACATACATCAAGCTAAAGCAGTATAATTTTGTAGAAAACACAAAGATTTTTAAGTAGGAAAGAGGGGAACATGAGTCTGTACCCCAGAGGTGAGGAGGCTTCTAGGAGGAGGTCTTAACAGGAGACTACAATAAATAAATGATTCAGAAGAGAAATTCAGAAATAATTGTTTTGTCAAAGCACCATGTACTTACATACAAGAATTACTAGTGTTAAAAGAATTTAATTAAGATTTTTTAAATACCGGATTTTTTTAAATTTTCTATAGTTTCACAATTAGTCATTTTTCTCTAAATGTTCTAGTGTTATCTGTGTGATTTAATTTCTGCATGTAATGGAAGTTGAGTTCTACTGCACTATCAAGAGTTTTGTTTAATTGATTGTAAATAGCTAAATATGTATAAAAACCTAAAAACTTTAACATATTTTTAGGATTACATACTATAGGCAACCACATGGCAAATTATTAAATCCTTTATCTCTATTCTGATACAGAAACTAATTCCATCGTTATTGCTGGACAACAGAATTACTAATCCCTAAAATTCCATAAATCGCTGAGGAATAGACTATTAGAGGCTTACAGAATTATTTATCATGACTAAAGAGTTAAAAAAAAAGGCTTCATAGGAATGGTTCAACTGAGTAAACAAGTGGAGTATATTTATTTTCTATCAACAGAAACAAAGCATCAAGAGCAACATTAACAGACTATTCTAACTATGAATGTTTAGAAAGAAAACAAGAAACATTACTTTGACTTTCTAAAGCATTACTTTGACTTTTCTAAAGAAAAAGGGCTAGTGAATTTAGAAGCTGTTAAATACCAGAAATTCTGCTGCTATAGGTCAGTAAAGTGAGGAAAACTTAATGATCCTAATTTACCTCATTTAAGTAGTTGGTCTTTAACATCTATCAGCAACAGATCCAGCTAAACTAAAGATAAAAAATATTCTCAAAAAGTTTTATTAAAAACCCTTAAGTGTGGTTGTGTCTCTGACACACTGTTTGAAAAAGTTATCATTCATCATCAAAATATTTTTAATTCTGGTGCATGTCACCTGAATTCCACATATTAGACCATTTCTTCTGCAATTACAACTGAAGGAAGTACAAAAAATGTAAATGCTCTTTGTTTAAGTATGCACAGCACTGTTTTCATTTTGCATCTTATTTAATGAGTTATTCAGATTCTGAATTAAATTCCTAGCAAGACTGTTGTGCATAATTAAATCAAAGTACTACACAGAAAGCAATCACTTCATACTTACCTTTCCATCAATGAGAATACATAAGCCATGCTTTTTAACAACTAAATCGTGATTATCTTTCTCACACAAGTAGCTTTTCAGTATTTTTTTTTAAAGACAGTCATCTGAGTAAAGAAACTGCTGTTTGTTCTCCAGTGTTTTCACTCTTGTAACGAACTACCTATTTCTAGAAAATACAATACTTTTCATCAAGATCTCACTTCTTTACACCCACATCAGCAAACAAAATTTTTTACTGATTCAAGTCTAAAATGATTATAAGATACTCTAAAAGACCAGAATAGTCCTTATTTGATCTCCTATCCAAATTGTAAGTATATTTTCTGAACTTCTAATTAAGCCTTTTACAGATTACTGTGACCTCAAGAGATCTATTACTGTTTCTAAATAAATAAATTCAGAAAACATTCCCTAGGAAGTCTGGATCAAGTTACTGCAGCATGCAAAGGTAGTCCATTCGCTGAGTCCAAAGTTCTAATATAATTTTTCCAGTCAGATTCATGATTCAGCAACCGCAGTGCTCAGTGCTAATGCTGCAGCTGACAATTGCATGAGCTTGTCGAAATGCCAGAGGGAATTGTTTTCTTGCATCATTTAGCATTTTTGCCTATTCTGCGGAGTACTGAGTCTTAACTAAGTTAAACAACTTCCTTAGCATGTTACGTGAAGTTATTTTTCTTCTTCAGTGGAAGAAAACAAAGCAGTATATTGCAATAATTATATTGCCATGTGATTGTTTAATTTTGCCCTAATCTGTGATATATTGTTTTATTTGAGATTCTCTATAACAAGGAAAAAATAATGAATCAAATATATAATACTTGGACAAACAACAGTCCTGACTGTTGTTTTCAAGGCATAAATGCAACTTGAATGCTTGCTTTCCTCTGCTCTAAATAGAGACATATTTCACATATAATAAACTCACAACAAATATTCCAGCATTCATACCAAATATGAAAAAAGTAATTCCCTGAAAGTGTAGTTTATAACCTTCCTAGGAACCAACCAGTCCTCATTTTTCTACTACAACAAACAAAAAGACTTATCTGGTTCCCTTAGTCAGGGCTGAACTATCTTACATAACTTTAATCTCTTTGTCATTGGATCAATAGCCTATGGCACTGAATTCAATTTGGGAGCTAGTTTGACAACTGTATTTAATTGGATGTCAAGAACTATGCTGGTTTTGTAATAACTCCAGAGGTTAAGATTTCAGTTACGTCTTTCATTTTCTGTTTCACAACTGTGTAATTCTTGCAAAGAAAAGTCACTGCAAGTTTTTTTTGTTTGCTTGAATGTCTTATATTACCATTATCCCTTCCCCTTGCACTTTGTGCTAAGGACATGTAAATAATTAATGAAGACTGTACTGATGGTGACTTCAACCCCTCCACCCCCTACATTTTACAAGATGTAATTGTTCTGGCAGTATCTGGATAATCTTCACTACTAACACCTACCACTGCCTATCCCTCACTCTGACACATAGCTTTCCTTTTTTGTACAATTCTTCTTGTGTTACTGAGGTATCCTTACAAGATGAGATCACGGTTGCCTTGTATGTGTAAAAAAAGGCTTCCAGTGTTTTTAAAAGTCTTGCAAAACTTTTTTTTTTCCTTTTTTTTTAGCATTTTATGGCATTGATCCCTCAGAAAGACCGTTCTCACGCATTTTAAGGCCACAATACCTTAGAAAACTTCTGTTTTCCATCTTCATAGTGAATCTCCACATAATTGGAAGATAACAAGTCACTGTTAAAGAAAGGAAAAATCAAGATAAGAAAAATATGAATATTCTTTCTACTGCTATGGGTGGGTTTGGGGTTTTTTTTGTTAGAAATTTCAAACAATTTTTTCTTGTAAACTAGTTTTAAGAA
This sequence comes from Antrostomus carolinensis, assembly GCF_000700745.2. Classification (NCBI taxonomy): domain Eukaryota; kingdom Metazoa; phylum Chordata; class Aves; order Caprimulgiformes; family Caprimulgidae; genus Antrostomus; species Antrostomus carolinensis. The sequence goes on along the minus strand of NW_010324523.1, from coordinate 2,676 downwards.
AATCAAGCAGCTTGTGTCCACTAAAGGGTGTGCTGTTACACTGGAAGTCAGAGTGTGTTACAGAAAGGGGAATTTTATTCTGCAATCTAATCCCCTGTATTTTAGATTTGCAATTAGATTATCAGCCTTTTAAACATGCAAAAAAAATCCCATGGCTTTAGAATTTTGTTTTCTGACCGTAACTGGTACTAACAAAATGCATGTTTAGTTCATTATTATTTTCAATTAAGTTTTAAATTTTATCTAAAAATTAAACAGACTATATGTAAGGCTGAACAAATACAGACACTATTGTTCTGAAGACAAGAGTGTATATCTTCGCTGTACCTCACTTTTGCAACTGCAAATACTCAATTTTTTTCAAAAACAGTAATGCTCTTGAAAAAAAAAACCACCACACAACTCTCCCCATAATACCCCTTTACTTTCTTTCACTTTTTCTTCTCAGATTCTTTTTTCACTTATTTTTCTCCTAACTCTGGAGGCAAGACAAATTTCTGAAGCATAAAAATTCCCCATACTGTAAAATTTACAGTTCAAATTTCTTTTTTTAAAAATAAGATTAGCTATCCTGTACATATCCTGTGAAAATTTCAATACCCAAATCACCTCTCACCCTTATATAATCAGGGTTGCAGCACAGTGGCCCAGGGAGAGCAAAGCAATTAAGCATGTTAACTGGCTCCATCATACATGCAAGATAAGCATTTTACTTAATGTGATCCAGTGTTCTCAGCATTTTTCAAGCCTCTAAGAGCCTGTACCCTTCCAAATAAAAAAATCATTAAAGGGTCTGATAGTGGTACATATATAAAAACAAAAATATTGTTGCTATCAATAAAAACATCATCATTACGGAAGCCTGGTCTGACAAAATAGCTCTGATGGGAATTCATGACTAACAACAACTTATGATAAAGGGTATCTCAAACTCAGATTAGACTATTAGCAATCCTGATAACACTTAACTCTGGGACTACTAGGTCACAAAATCAATTCTTCAGGCTGCATTTATCAGGCACTACCCTTAACAGAGAAGATCCTGCAGAAGTCAGTTATCAGTGGTTCTCTTAAAGTCCTTTTTCATGGAACTGAGAGACCACATTATGTGCACCCTGTGCCTGCAAAACCAACACTAATAGCCATGGATAATTACTGAAGTCTCATCATTTGTCTTATCCTTCATTTTTGATAGCAATATTTAATAGATATATTTTTAAAGTCCAGATTTCAAAATAAATTTGGTTGCATAAAACCATTTTAACTTTCTCTATTTGTATCACAGCAAGCTATAAATTTTGTGCAAGAGAATACAAATGCTTTATAAATAGTGTAAGCGCCTGACCACAATGCAAACATGCACTTCTTCAATGTGGCAAAGTTTGAAGCTTCTAAAGAGAATTACATATACAAAGTGATTAAACTTTAGAGTGTTGATAATGTCCTTTTCTTCTTTGCATTTTTCATACTTACTATGAATCATAAGGACTGCTGCCCTCAGTACTTAATTGGATGGTATAGACAAGGCTAGAGGTAACTGACACCAGCAAGAAAATGGAAAATTCTGATTAGATGTAAGTTTAAAAAAAATGACTGAGGATGGTTAAATACTGGAACTACACCTGACTTGAAAAAGCCTTGATCAGATTCCGATTTTTACAGACACTTCTGCTTGAATTCATGGAGACTGTCTGGTTTCCTCAAACCAATTCCAGGATCAGCATTTATCTGCCTGTTTCCAAATCAAGCTCACACTCTCACACCCCCGTTTTTGCCTTCTTCCAGTAACGTTACAAGACTGATCTCAGAACTGCTTTCAGTGCTATCTAATGCTTTTAGCATCTCTTAAGACTTGCAGTGGGTGAACTTCCACAGTGTGACTCACAACTAACTGTAGTTTAATTACAGTATTTATCTCTTAGACACATCCCATTTCATGTGACATAAGAGCTGCTCAAAATTTCCTTAGTCCACCCTTTGCAGAATCTTTCCAGAGTTCACTGCTCTTTTCTTAGATTTTGGTTGAACTTCTGTTGTAACCCAGTTGTTTCCTTCACCTGCCAACCTTTTCCATTCTTTAGCTTCTCATTACTTCCAACTGCAAAGAGATTCTTGATTCAGGTAATCAACAGTGTTCCACACAACACAAAATTTAACGTGACATATTTATGATGGAATACTCCTATATACATGTTACAAGTATAAAGCAAGGATGCAGCAGACAGCTTCTCCATTAGACTCTACACCTTTCTCATGGCTGACTTTCCAACACTACTGTCCTGCGGGATCTGCTGGATACAAGGCACATCAATGAGATTCCCTGTACTGAACAAATTCCCTCCAAAGAAAACTGAGACCTGCTATTCATTACACACTTCTCAAACGCCATGTCGCAAACAAAACACACCTTTAGTTTGTGAACCACTCTTTTGCCAAATGTAACAGTATCTATCACCTAGAAGTCGTAGTAGAAAAACTATTATAAGGCTATTGTCTTTCACAAACCTGTTCTCATGCTATGCTCTAACAGGGTATTTAACACTAGTTTCTGATCGTTATTATATTCTTAAGCTTGTCACACATAACCACCAACATACTGCAAGGGCATTTTTTTCTTAAAATTCCTCACAGGGCAGCAAAAATTTTTTTGGGCAGAAAGGAACCTGCTGAGGTTCA
>NW_010324522.1:3734-5188 GCF_000700745.2 Antrostomus carolinensis | reverse complement strand
GAGTTGATGGGGTTCAGGGCTGATGTGGGTCTCCCCAGAATGTCAGCACTTGGGTTTCCCCCCACTCTGACCCCTGCCCGGGCTCAGCCGCCGTGTCCAAACCCCTTCTCTCCTCCCCAGCCCACCCGCCTGGACCGAGGGTGGTTCGTGTTTCCCTTTGGGAAGAACCCGTGGTGGGTTTACCTGGCGAGCGCCCTGCCCGCCCTCCTCGTCACCATCCTCATCTTCATGGACCAGCAGATCACGGCCGTCATCGTCAACAGGAAGGAGCACAAGCTGCGGGTGAGCCAGGACTCGTCCCACACTCGAGGGGACAGCGCCGCCTCGGGTACCACCCGCATCCCGCCAGCACCCGCTTTTGGGGTGCGGGTGGGGTGCTGCTGCCAGGCACTGGGGGGGTTCGCCCTGGCTGGGCACACCCTGCAAAGCTGGGGCTCACCCTGTCCTTTGCAAGCTGCATTTTTGGGGTGACAAAGCCTCCGGGGTGTTAAATTCACCCAGTGCTGTAGGTAGTGGGGTGCAGTGGGGTGATGTGGGGTGCGAGGCAGCGGTGCAGGGTGCAGCAGAGGGGTGCAGGGTGCTCTGTGTGGGGTGCAGCGTGGCAACGTGGAGTACACCAGGGTGGTGCAGGATGTACGAGAGCAATGCAGGGTGCTTCAGGAGGGTGTAGGGTGCACCATGGAGATGTGGGGTGCATCAGGGTGCTGTGGGGTGCACCAGGGTGATGTAGGGTGCATCAGGGTGATGTGGGGTGCACCAGGGTGGTGCAGGGCATACAAGAGCGATGCAGGGTGCTTCAGGAGGGTGCAGGGTGCACCATGGTGATGTGGGGTGCATCAGGGTGATGTGGGGTGCACTGCAGCAGCGATGGGTGATGCAGGGTGCACTGTGGGGGATTCAGGATGCACCGTAGCAATGTGGGGTGCACTAGGGTGATGTAGGGTGCTCTGTGGCAATACAGGGTGATGTGGGGTGGACCACGGTGATGAAGGATGCACCGTAGCAATGTGGGGTGCACTATAGCAATGTGGGGTGCATGAGGGGCAATGCAAGGTGCACCAGGGCAATGTAGGGTGCCTCAGGGCATCGCAGGGTGCACCATGGTGATGCAGGGTGCTACAGGGGGTGCAATCGGGGTGCTGCAGGGTGCCTCCCAGGGACAACCCCACCTTGCTGGGCTCTGGGGTGACTTTAGGAACAGCTTCATGAGCCGTGTTGCTTCCCCTGACCCTCCTGGGTCCTGTGTTGCAGAAAGCAGCGGGTTACCACCTGGACCTCTTCTGGGTGGGCATCCTCATGGCCATCTGCTCCTTCATGGGGCTGCCCTGGTACGTGGCGGCCACTGTCATCTCCATCGCCCACATCGACAGCTTGAAGATGGAGACGGAGACCAGTGCCCCGGGGGAGCAGCCCCAATTCCTGGGCGTCAGGTGAGGAAGGCTCAGCCCTGCTCT
>NW_010324522.1:0-3721 GCF_000700745.2 Antrostomus carolinensis | reverse complement strand
CGCTCTTCCTCAGGATGGGAGGGGAATCCAGAGGCAGAAGCAGGTTCAGCCAGCACGGCCTCATCCTGCTTCTCTCACCGTTCCAGGGAGCAGAGGGTGACGGGCATCATCGTCTTTGTGCTGACCGGGATCTCCGTCTTCCTGGCCCCTATCCTGAAGGTAAAACATCCCAGTTCCCCCATCCCTGCTCCCTCCCTGAAGATGTCTGGGGACCTGGGAAGAAAACGCTGGATTTCCACCCCTGCCCCATGGCTGCCAACGTTGGTGCCCATCCCCAGGAATGATTTTCTGCTTCCCTGGGGTAAGCACTGTTTTTTTTCCATGTCCCCAGTACATCCCCATGCCGGTGCTGTACGGCGTCTTCCTGTACATGGGCGTCGCGTCGCTGAACGGCATCCAGGTAAGTGCTTCCCCTCCTCCTCCTCTTCCTCCTCAATGGCCGTCAAGGGGTCCTACACTGGGGCAAAAAGGGAGATTTTGATCCCAAAATGTGCACGTGTCCACCATTTCAAGCTGCATGTGACAGCAGATATCCAAAACCCTTCGAGAAACATCAAAAAGCCCCAAATTCCCCATTTTGGGGACTAAAAGAGGGTTTATCTGGGCAACTTTGAGAGCCTGGGGAATGGGGCTGAGGGCTAATGCCAACCTTCATCCCACCACCAGTTCTGGGACCGCTGCAAGCTCTTCTTCATGCCGGCCAAGCACCAACCCGACTACGTCTTCCTCCGGCACGTGCCGTTGCGTCGCATCCACCTCTTCACGTTGGTGCAGATTGTCTGCCTGGCCATCCTCTGGATCCTCAAATCCACCGTGGCTGCCATCATCTTCCCCGTCATGGTAAGTCCATCCCCTGGGCTGCTATTGCAGCCTCGTTTAGAAGATTTTTTTTGAGATTTAAAGAAATTTTGGCAAGCGTGGCTTGGTCCCGTGGTTGGTCTCCAAGGTCTTGGGATGAGAGATGCTCTTGCAGATCCTGTTCTTGCATCTCTCCCCTCCTAGATTTTAGCCCTGATCCTGGTGAGGCGGCTGCTGGATTTTGTCTTCTCCCAGCACGACCTGGCCTGGATTGACAACATCATCCCCGAGAAGGAGAAGAAAAAAGAGGATGACAAGAAGAAGAAGAAAAAAGGCAACAAAGGAGACAGCAGCAGCGATGAGGAGGTGGGTGTGGAGTGAGTGGGGCGATCCCATGGATGGCGGTGGGGACATCCTGGACCAGCCAGGGAGGGAAAGGTCCTACTGAAACCTCCAGGTTGGTGGGTTTGGGTTGAAGATCTTTGATTCATGAAGATGTTTCACTGTGTATATAGGATTGAGGGGCTTTAAGTGATGCTTAGGGGCTGGTCAGAGGTGCCAAACTGTCCTGAAAGCTGAAAAATTGTGGCAAAAATGAAATCATTGGGGGAAAGAGAAAAAATCACGTGGTTGAGGAGACGGCACCCATCGTACGGCAGCAAAGCATCGTTAAACCGTGCGACCCACTGCTGCAGACCCTTCCCTGAGGAAAGGGCTGAGACTTTATTTGGGAAGAGGAAGGCAAAGCCACCTCCTCCTCCTCATGCACCCACCTCCGGAGTTTCTGGGTCCCTTTGGGTGCTCCAGGTGATCTCGGAGCCCAGCCAGGCGCTGCCTTCACCGCATTTCCCCGCTTTTTTCCCCAGTTCCCATCTCCCTCAGTCATTAAGATCCCCATGGAGCCCCTGCCAGCGCAGCCCCAAAACGGGGGTCCCCATTGCCTCAGCCGTAAGTACAGAGCTCAGGAGCCTCTCCTCTCACATCCCTCCCCCGCCAGCTTCCTAACCCCCCGCCACGGGATCCGCTCGGCTGCCACCAGCACTAACCCCGCTCAGAGACGCAGCCTGGATCCGTCCCGCCGGAGCACCGAGAGTTTGCTGTGTTTGAGATGATGCAGCAGGTTCAGTGCTGCTCATCATTTTCTATTCCAGGTGGCTGAGAAGCCAGGATTCTCCTGGGTCTCCCTCCCCTGAGCTGATGCTAATGGGGATTTTTAAAAAAATATAAAAATTATAAAATCTATTTGGGAAGGTTTTGAGTCTCTAAAGGCAGGGGATGCAGAGCCTGCTGCAGCGTTACCCCGGCTGCGCCAGAGCAGATGTCTTCAATTTGGCTCAACCTTCCGCCTGAAGCATCACACGTGAGCTGGGGCAAAACCAGCCAAGACCAAAACAAATTCTGGATAAATCTGAGTGTGTTTATTCCAGCTCGGCACCAGGTTGCATCATGATGCCAACAAGTTTTAATTCATTGATTCTGTCCTCGAGCTGCTGCTAGCAGGGGCTGCTGGGGCTTTTCTCTGTCTCTAATCAACCTAAAAATCAGCGTGTGTCCAGAGAAGGGCAACGGAGCTGGGGAAGGGTCTGGAGCACAAGTGTGCTGAGTTCCCTTGTGGCTGAGGGAACTGGGGGTGTTGAGCCTGGAGAAAAGGAGGCTGAGGGGAGACCTTGTGGCTCTGTGCAAGTCCCTTGGAGGAGGGTGGAGAGAGGTGGGGGTGGGTCTGTTCAACCAAGGACCAAGGGACAGGCCAAGAGGAAATGGCCTCAAGTTGCTCCATGGGAGGTTGAGGTTGGATCTGAGGAAAAAATTCTTCACTGAAGGGTTGTCAAGTATTGGAACAGGCTGCCCAGGGCAGCGGTGGAGTCCCCATCCCTGGAGGGATTTAAAGGATGTGTAGATGTGGCACTCGGGGACATGGTTCAGTGGTGACCTTGGCAATGCTGGGTTTGTGTTTGGACTCAATGATCATAATGGTCTTTTCCAACTAAACTATTCTGTGATTCTATGATTTCTTGGGATCTTTTCTCCTCCTGTCTCTGTCCAGAGGATGCTGGACCCAGTAGCAGGTTGGAGAGCATAATAAGTGGGGGGTTTTTTTGGGGGGGTGGGGGAGGTCTCCTTCCTCACTTGGGAAGTGTTTCATCTCCATGTCCCCCCCAGGAAAGAGGTCCTCTACCTGGAGCTTTGCGTTCTGATTCCTCCCCAAACAGTTCAGACCTGGATCGCAGGTAAACGGCACCCAACGGGCTCCCCCACCCGCTCCCCCATCCCTGGGGGACCAGCACCTTTAGAACCATTTTCGGGGTCACCAGCCGAAGCGCCCGGCTGAGCATTACTCACTCGAGCTGATTTGCCATCGTCCTTGGGTGTTTCTGAAATATCTGAGTCTATTTTCACAGCATCCCCCTGTATTTTGGGTGTTTTCATTCCACTGGCCCCAGCTATCGGGTTGTTGGGAGCGGGGCTGGGTGGGATAACACATCCCAAATCCGGTCCTTGAGGGTTTGTAGCGATAAAAATACCACTGGGTAACAGCCCCAGGGATTTTTAAGATTGGGATGTACAGCTGAATCCTGAAAGTTTGGGATTATTCTCCACCTGCAGCTGCAGATTCTGCAGATCGCCCATAATAAAGGCAAAAATATCATATTTTTAGGAATTTTTACTGGCGGTAGCATCACCCAGAGCTCTTTGCTGGGGTGGTTTTGGGATGCGGGTACCCATGTCTGGATGCTCACTCCCTTTTCTCCTCCTCCTCCTCCTCCGCCTCCTCCTCCTCCTCCTCAGTATTACACTTCACCTGAAGATTTCGTGCCCGTCATCTCCCGCATTTAACTACTCCCGAAGCCCCATCTGCGCCGTGCCCCAGGTGAAGATAGAGATGGAGTCGGACTACGACGACACCGACACCGAGAAACCACCT
>NW_010324521.1:0-10953 GCF_000700745.2 Antrostomus carolinensis | reverse complement strand
CACCCTCAGCCATCGGCCCTCACCCTTGGTGCTCGCCCTTGGCCCTTGCCATCGGCCCTCGCCCTCCCGGGTGCGTGGGCCAGAAGCCACCAGGCTTCGAAAAGCTCCCTGAGGGGGTTGGCGGGGTTGGCAGGGTTGGGCAGTTCCCAAAGCAGAGCAGCCTTGGGGTTAATGTAAATCGGATGGCAAAACGAATACAGTAGGCATTAAAGAGACACGGAAGTAGCCAGGTATACGTTTAAATCCCTTCCCTTCCATTGTTACCGGCACTTTTGGTATCTGCTTAAGCTACTGGAGTTTGCAGCCCTTGTTTCGGTTGCTCGCACCTCACACCCTTTAAGCAACACGAGTTGAGCTCCTGGTTCTCTAGTGGTCTTGCAGTGTTTATATCCCCCATGAAAAAATCAAGAGAAGGATGAGGAACGATGAAGGTGTTTAACTTAAATGTTATATTTTTTTCTATAGATGCAAATTAGAAGGTGACATAATGTTATAACATCAGAGTTATTTCTAAGTGACCACAAACTCTCCCCACTTGGTGAAACAAGTGAGTTTGGAACTGCGAAAGCTTAATACAAAGCTGAAATTTGGCCAGTTGTCTGGCAGTGTCTCTCTTGATTCTTTCAACAAGGAATTATTTGAGGTTAGGAAATGGCAATTTTCCCTTCATGTTTTGAAGCACATTTGGTTTTCCTGTGTTAGCAGAGTTAAGTTTGTTATCTGGAATCCAATCTGGTCAAAATCATCTTTCGGCATCTGAAAAAATAAAAATGTAACACTCACAGGAAACAACTTCAGACTACAACCCTAGGCTACAACTTTATTACAGGCAAGAGTGTTAAACCTACTTATCACCTCGAAAGGTTCAGCTGCAATTCTAACCCTGGGTGCTCTACTCTGCCGTTTCCTTGCAGCCTGGGTGTAGTATCACCATCACATTGCTCAACACTTCCTTTTAAATCTTATCCAAGTCTGAAAATAAACACTTCCAGATTGCATCTGCATGGGAGTTTTCAGAGAGAAAGCAAAGACACTTGTACAGGCAGGTGAAACCTCAGAAGAGGCAGCCTCTATTGCTCTTTCCATTAGAATGAATTTGAGTTTCTCCTGTACTTTGAGAAAAAACACAAAAGATTAGGTAGAAGTATGAAAAAAATTAATACATTCTAAAGGCAATAGGAAGAAAAGGATGGCAAAGATGGCTAAAGGGCTGCTTGTAGTGATCTGCTGCTACAGAGCTGTTTGTCCCTTGTCCTGTGTTCTTTCCTGCCACCTAGTCAAGCATTTCTATAGCACTTATCACTAAGATCTAAATACGTTTAGACTGTGCTGGCAGCATTGCATGATTTCCATCATTTACCTCTTCCCACTTCAGGTTCCAAAGGCATAGGAAATAAGATTGCTTGGCTTTTAAATAACCTTGTCAAAGGTGTTTACAGTCATATATTAGCAGATTTGAATCTGGAATGAAAGAATTTATGGCCAATGCACTCTTTTAAGTTGTATATCTGTTTATCTGATCCTCACTTACAAATGCCTCTAATTAAGCTATAAACTCTTAGTTTCTACTTAACCATATGGGTAGCCTGGGAAGTTTGCTACAGTAATGGAATTTACCCCTTCCACAGCCACGTCTGCAACGAAAATGCAGCATAACTGCTTTAATAGTGTTACAGTCTGCTCTGTTTTTCACAACATGGACAGAAACAAAGCATGTTCAACTTACCAACTGTAGTCCTGACAAAACAGCAGTCAGTTTTCTCTTTGGACCTATGGGACTTGGTTTGTGTCAGGGAGAAAATACACCCATAACCCTGTAAACAGTAGGAAATAAGACAAAAAATACAACCTGCAAATGCAGGTACTGGGGAAGGAGCTATAATATTCTCCATCTTTTTTTTTTTTTTTTTCCACTTTTTGTGGAAGGTAATTTGCTCTCCTGTGTTTTTGTTGCATTCTACCCTCGGGTACTGTTCGCAGTTTTTAGTTGCATGCTCTTTTTGTTCACTTGAAGCCTGGATAATTTGAGGATGGCATCTACTCTGCCACTGGAGTGCGTTGAGAGAGGCTATAAGGAAAACTCACGCATAAAAAAGCCCCGGAGTTACAATGTCTATTTGTATATCTTAAACTTCTATTAAATATTTCAAAAATAATGCATAAGCAAGAAAATCTTGCATAAGCAAGAAAAAAACATATAAACTACTGATAAGCAAGTTTAAAGGGGGCTTGAGTGCCAGCTTCATTACCTTAACATAGTAAAAAACCCCAACTTCCATAGGACTGTTACCTATTGTATGAAAAATGTATTCTAAAATATATTCTGTATTTAGGCTTTTTCTCTAGAAAGCAGTGCTGACAGTTATCAGGAATTTCATGTGAGAAATGCAGTTTTTGGCCTATGTTGCAGGACCTTAAAATTTAAAAATGCAAAGTATGAAAAGTTTTTGTGTGATTTTGAAGTAGGGGGAAAAGCATCCGTATAGATTCACACAGGTACCCTGTAAGGAAATGCCTAGAGCAATCCATCAGACCTTCTTTTCCAGTCCTACCTTTTTCAGTGAATACTTTAAATATTTCTTATTATCTTTAAAGTATCCCACATATTCATATTGAAACCTTACATATAGAGTTGTGACTGCAACTGCAGGTAGGTGAACAAAAATAACTCCTTAGATAGGTATCAAAAATATAATCTAGCACTGATGTAGCTTTTAGGCTAGCCTGGCTTGGAAGGGGTGTCTGGACCAGATCGCCCCCAGGGGTCCCTTCCAACCCTGAGCCTGTGATCTAGAGCTGTTGGATTCAGCCAACACAGAAGATACAGGTCAGTCTATGCTATCTAATTACTAAAGCAGTTTAAGTATTGGGGAATAGAAAAAGGCCATGCCTGGAGATGAAGAGTCTGAGTGAAGCATAGTGGCCCCTATACTGACATTAGACTACCTCACAGTTGTATGGCTGGTGGTGTTACTATATATTAAAAAAAACCAAAACAGCTAGATTAGGGGCAAGATTTTGATTTTTTGCAAGGTCAGATTGTACGGTTTTGTTTTTGCCTTTCTTTGTGGTATGAAGTGTAAACCAGCTTCATTTGGGGATTTTTGGGGAGGAACAATGCTTTAATTTCTGCTGCTCACTTTTTACAACACTGTACATTGGGTTTGTACTTTTTATTTCATAGTCTTTCTTCAGTATGGGAGCCCACAATGGGTACAATGGCCTTTTTTCCTATTTATACTTCTAAGTAGCAGTAGGAATGCCTCCGTTTCCCTGTTTGTATGAAGAGAATAAAACTGTCTTACATCACAAGGGTCTTGTAAGGCTTAATCTTTGTGCAGCACTTGAGCTTTTCAGACAAAAAGCTGTATAGAAGCACACCAGTGATTAATATTAACAAGAGCACCTTTTTCTAGTTCTGTGTTGTGTGTTTCTGGGCCACTTCAACTGGAATCAAGTCATATAGACTGGCAGAAGATATTAGGCATAATTTTTCAAATGCTGATTCTTATAAACCCAGCTCTTTTCTTTGGCTTGTACCCAGCAATGTGTTATCAGTGTATAGATTTGGCTTAAAAAACCCAATCTTAATAGTGAGTTTTTAAAATGTCATTGGTTAAGAGGGTTGCTTTCCCCACTACCTCAGCAGATGTACCACTTTTCTCCTCTGTATCCTCAGGAGTTTCGACAGTCTACATCAGACCTATTCTGAATGCTGGCTGGCCTATGCAAGGTAGTTGGAAACCTGGTTGCCAGTCATTCAAATCAGGGAGAGACTGAGGAGTACTATGACTCCATCTCAGTGTCCAGGTTAGATTTCTTTTCCTCTGTAAATCTGGATGTATCATGCATGGAGGGAGGGAATTGCATCCTGATATGTTGTCAGGACAAAGCTGGAATGCATGCTGGCTTTTGGGAAGGGGGATGGCTTCTTGGGTTTTCCAGTTCAAATATTGTTCCAGGCTACAGGGTCTCCTTTCCTGATTTATTTTTGCAATAGTCCTTTATTTTTGTATAAGAGCTCTCCTGCTGATCTTTGCCTGTTTTGTTTGTGTTGGCCTTATCCTATGGCTCTGTAACTTTTTCAGCTATATGGTCCTTCCTAATCTCTGCTTAAAAGTCAGATGAATCCTTGCATGGCCAGATAAAAAAAAATATTATGGATTTAATTCCCAGGCATCTTCCCTAGCTGTTTAACTCTCTGTGATCCCTCTACCTGGACTAAAACGTTATCTTTATACAAAGGCTTCATTCCCTGCCTTTGATCATAGATTTTTCCATTGATTCTTCTAGCGTGGTTGTCTCCTATGGACTAGGATAAAATGGGCAACTTGACTGAGATGAAAAGAACAACATTTAGTTTACAATACATGTAAGTAATCCCTGTCCTCTTTCTGAGGTCCTCTACTGTGCCTTGTGCTCCCTCCTGCCGGAGCCGGAGTAGGTCCTGCTAGCTGCAGTGACGTTTGGAGCAGCTCTTGGAAGACATCCCCACGTTTCTGTAGCTATTCCAGCCATGGATGTTTGTATTCTGTTTTCTGAATAATCTCAGATGAATCTAGTTTTACTCAGGAAATAATGGCAAAACTCTCTACATACCTCAAGTTATAGATGAATACCAGTGGTCCTTTGCATATTTATTTCCCAGTCCCACCAGGCATTAGGCTCCTACCTGATGCTACCATGGATTTTTCACAGTGTTTTCCCCAAGAGTGTGGCCATTTCATTGCCTGGAGGTGTTTCTGTTTGAACAGGAGACATTGGGATTGAACAACCTTCTGTTGTCCCCACTTTGAGAAATGAAACAGCTCTGAAAGCGTGTCTGATCCCACATCCACTGAGACATTTGGTGATTAGCTGTTTCATAAGACCAACTCAGATTTATAAGTACTACACAGAAAAAAAACTTTATAAAAGGCAATAAATATTATTTTTGATAAATATCCATTATAATTTTAAGACTCTTTTGTTCTTATTAAATTCAGTTTACTTAAAAATTACACTTTGAGAAGCCAGGTTAGAGGTTAAGGATAATGCACCATACCATTTGTCCTTTTTCTTCTCTATAATGGCACAAGTGTAAATCACAACCCTAACTTGATTAGCTTTTGTTTCACTGTGTTATAGTTTTAACATTATTTAAACATATTTTGATATTTAACTGTGCAGAAGATCTTAATCTTTTACTTAAATGTAAATTGCAAAGTACAATTGCTAAACAAATTGATTGAATACCATTGATTATTCATCAAATAATTGTGGCAAATAATGTAATCAATTATTCATCACCCTCAGAGAAGAATAGATGACATGAAGAATAAGCTGTGATTAAGATAAAACACTATTGGACTCTGTACTCATAATTTATTTTGAAATTACAATTCTTGCAATTAAATCAAATCAAAATTAAAATGTGAGTAGCCTGATTGAGGCACTGAGTAATGATTGTACAAAAGTCTATAATCTGCTAGAAACTGTTCATGTATGGGGACACAGATGACATTTGCTGCTGGAAATATTTTCTGGTTTTCCCCATGCATTACTTCCATCGAATGCAAGGATGCTGTTATGATTATAGATTATTTAGTCTCCTCCATTATTATGTGACCAATGCAGAAGTGTTACAAAAAGTAAAACACGTTCTTAAAAAAAATTAAACATTTAATTCTTGTGCTACATTTATCTTTGACATAAATTGTGTTTTTTCATACTAAGTGCCACCCAGAATCTAGATTAAAAATGGACATCAATAAATTTATATTTCTGTAAGAATTTGGTTTTGCAAATCTTACGGAGTTTTGACTTTATTAGTTGATTTATTACTTCCTTGAAGAGAGGACTTGACTTGCTGGACATTTAAATAAATGGAAAATCTTCTTTTGTCTTCAGTCGTGTAACATACCTTGAAAAAGTGTCTCTAGGAAACAATAAAAACATCAATATTCGTCTTTATCAAAACCACTGTTAATGAAACAATTTCTCAGTCAGTTTGACTCAGGTAAAGGTCTTGACAGCAGTCCCCAACATGTGCGGATGCTGTCTTGAAATATGTAGCATTTTTTGGCTATCATGCTAAAAATGAAGGGAATAAAATGGCCTTCTGCCTGAACAAGAAAACTGGAAGGTCACTAATGTAGCAAATTGTGTTTATTTTTCAAATACAAAAAATATCTCAGAAGGATTGATAAAGTTAGGGGATTTTTTAACACCAGGGATGAACTGTTCTCTAGGAGTAATCACTATTCAAGCTATATAACTGAATGCAGCTATTAGTTGCAAATAACAACCTCACATGACTTTGTTTTGATGCTGATAGGATGAGTGTGGTAATACACAGACTACAAATATTTAGGCAGATTTGAAATTAAGGTACTGGGAATACGCTTTCAGTTATCATTAGGACTATGATTTAGATATGAGTTGTCTCACAGGTTTTTAGGTCTTTTTGCCTTAATGACATACATTGTAACAATCAGTTCAAAAGCCATAAAGGCAAAGTTTGCAGGTAGCATACACACACATAGAAAAATTGATTCAATTGACTAAATAGCCATTGTTTTAAAAAATGAAAAGGGGGACCAGAATTCAATCAGATTTAAATAGCATTTTAGCTACACCTCTAAAGTGAGGCAGAAACGGTAATGTCATCAGAAGTTATTTCCTTTCTCTCTCCTCTCTGTCAGACAATGTAAATTTTATTTGGTCTTTATATTAAGTATCAACAAACAAATGATTTTCAGCATTAATTGAAAGTAATTTTGGAAAATAAATGTGAAAAAAACCAGACCCAAAACAAAGTAAAAATTACTCAGATTTATATTATTGAAAGCATGCAATAAATTTGCTTTCTGTATTTTAAATGTATATCATGTTTTTAGTGTTTGATGTTCATTATTCAAATTATTTGCATTCCCATGTATTAAGCTGCATGACATTTCTATTTTTGTATTGGGTAAAGGCACTATGCTGCTAGTGTGTGTATAGACAAATTTAAGATTCTGCTTCCTTTAGCAGTTTGAAATGACTTTGAAATGCATTCTCAGAAAACATTTGAGTTGTAAAAATTGGTAACATGGGAGTTCACGGAAACATAAAAGCTGCAAGTAAATAAATCAAAGGATGTTTTCTGGAGATGGTAAAGAGCCAGAAATCCAAGAGAAGGAAAAGGGGATAATGAGTAGGCAATATTTCTGAAAATCAGAAATGTTTACAGAATTTGAATGCTTGTTCTTTTTTTCCCCCAATATTCACCAGATTCAGATATCAAGTATCTTCACTGAAGATGCAACCCAAACAGTTGATAATTAAGCACTGATCTGTTTTTCAGGTTTTCCTCTTTCATGGAGTTTCACAACACAATTTGCTATAGCCCTGACAGTTCCCTTTAGCACTGAGGCTCTCTTTAGGTCTAGTTAGAGGGGAGTGTTGCCAGATTTTTGTGCTGTTTCATTCTTCATCCTGTAAGATTCATTGTATATTAATTGCCTCTGTGAAGTGTCAACAATTAAATAAGCTGAGGTACTGGATGTAAAAAGACATCCTTGTTCCTTTGGAGGTGTCATTTTCTCAGGCACTGCCTATCTATCTGTCAAAGCTGACGTGAAAATATGTCAAATCGCCTGATTTGTCAGCTAAATACGCCTTATATTTCTTTGCTTGTATTTTATGTAGTTAAATCTGATACAGTGGAAACTCCAGAAAGTCAAAACACTGGAGTCAGTGAAGCAGGATTTGGAAAACTCACACTGAATTATTTGGCCAGTTTAAGCTAATTTCTGAAGACTGGCTGTACTCTTCAGATTGTTTACAGAGAATCTATCTTTGAGAATCTACAGTGTTATTTTATTCTGTACACTGTTCAGTCACATTAAAGGAAAGCACCTGAGACAATGCACTTAAAATTTGGTACAAAAATTACAGAATCACGATGTTTTGTAAAATCTTTCAGCACATTTTCTTTGTACTTA
Organism: Antrostomus carolinensis; assembly: GCF_000700745.2. NCBI lineage: Eukaryota > Metazoa > Chordata > Aves > Caprimulgiformes > Caprimulgidae > Antrostomus > Antrostomus carolinensis. The sequence goes on along the minus strand of NW_010324521.1, from coordinate 2,986 downwards.
GAAAACAGTTTTTTCTTGTGCATGTGCTGGGATCCTTTTCATTCTTCTCATTTTACTAATCTGAGAAATTTGCTTGGCCACAAAGATATCTTACAATGTCCTTGTTCTTTTATCCAGTGGCAAAATTGTATCTTGAAATGTAATCAGTGGGAAATTTGTCAGGATTAGTCAGTACTTGTCAAATCTATGTCAAACCACTGCAATACCTCACTGACCCCTAGCTCATGATTTATCAAATGTAGCTAACATACACACACACAAAATGAAAACAGATTTTTTAAAGGGGAAAAGAGGGAAGAAATGGCATTCATTAAGTGAAAGCATTCTTTTCTAATCTATATAGTTTTGAAGTTAAGACTTGCATAAAAACACGGCAGACATTACCAAGACTGTAAGGAGAGCACGCTCTTTAGAAAATTTGTATCTGCATTGGTACTTCCTAAAAGCTGGTTTTGACTTGGAAAATCAAGGGGGTGCATGCTAGTTGGAAGAAGTTCAGGCCCAGATCCACAGCTGATGGAGGAGAGTGTGATTCTCATCTTTTGTACATCAGCCTGGTCACCAGAACACTAACGTGAGGCTTAGCTACATTGGTTCTGTCATGGTTTAACCTGGCTGGCAGCCAAACACCACACAGCCCAGGGAACAGGGGAAAGAATTGGAGGGTAAAGGAAAGGAGACTCATAGGTTGAGATAAGAACAATTTAATAATTGGAATAAATAAAACTTAAAATAATAATGACAACAATAATTATAATAATAATAGAACATACAAATGAGTGATGCACAGTGCAATTGCTCACCACCCACTTACCAATGCCCAGAGCATTCCCAGACAGTGCTCCTGAAGGAGCGAAAATCCCAAAACCACAATCCTGGAAGAGACAGAGATTGCATTCCAGTCAACCCTCATTTATATACTGAACATGACGTTATATGGTATGGAAGACCCCATTGGCATATCCACATGCAAATTTGGGTCTGCTAATTTTACTATGTCCTCCCAGTTGCTTCTCACCTGCAGACTAGCAAAACATTGAAAGTTGGAAAGTCCTTGATTTCTTAGCAACAACTAAAACTGTCAGTATATTATCAACATTCTCCTCCTCATTCCAGCTCCCATACTGAAACCAAAACACAGTGCTACTCAGCAGAAAATTACCTCAATCCCAGCCAAAACCAAGTCAGTTTCTCTTCCATCCACAGCTTAAGGGCTAAAATTTGTATTTCCCACCTTGCAGAGGAACGACCTGAAAACTGTGCTGGAGAAAGAGGGCACAGGGTGCTGGGCAGGAAAGTAACCATTTGTCTGACTAGGGAGGATGTGAGAGGGAGTGGGATCAAGGAGGCATAAGGAGGTGTAGGAAAACACAACTAGATACTTGGGATTATCTGCGTTCCCAGTATTGCTTCTTATTTTACTTGTGGCTGTTTAGTTCCTGCTATACAAGCATCCTGAAGTCTGAGATGTGGATCCAAGCCCTACCCTTGGCTTGGGAGCTGTCTGTGCCCCTGGGCAGCACAGCCATGCTGCAGCTTGTGTTCCCTCACCCTGGCATCACAAGTCTCACTCTCCTTCCTGGCTGGTGATACAGCTTTGACAGCAGCAGTGAAGAGTTTGCTCTCCCTTATTCCCTTGTTGTTTCTCTACTCAGGGAAATTACTTCATCCTAGGTTTGTCACTTAGCCAAGTGCTTTAAACAAGAAGCTATTAAGTAAATAATGGATAATCACTGCAGGACATCTTTAAAATAATGAAGAGTGAGCCACTGAGAGCCAAAGGGATAACTTAAGTGTCTAAATCCAGATGAGGTTTCAAGTTACCATTCATTAAATCGCCAAGGCATATACCTGGGAGCTGGTTAGAAGAGAGGTGGGATCTCATTTTTACCTTGTTCTTTGACATTTGCTATTAGGTTCTCTCCCCTGACATAACATCCCCATAACCACCTGCTCACTCAGCACCTCTGCTGCTGAATGTGTCATTGTCAGAAGGTGCCTGCCAGGACCAGGGCGCTTGTTTAACAGATTCCATTCCAGGAAGAAAGCATCCAAAAAAGAGGGGACCAGTGCCATGTCCAGAACTGTTTTTATCAATCTGACTGTCATGAACAATAATTATGAGCAATCTGAAGTCTCATTTACTGTTCACAGAAATTGAATGGAAGAGAAATGTATGCCTTTTTTTGTTTGTTTTGTTTCACAAACAAAAGTGAAATACAAGGTGCAAGTAATATGCAATCGAATATGTATGAAATGCATATGAAGTAGTGGGTATGTCTGATGCATTAGTTTGGACCTGGCAATCCTGGAACACCAGTTTCTCTCTCCTTGATCCATAAAAATATCAAAGGCACAAACTCATCCATGACTCCTGTTGAGGTCAGTGAGAATTTGCTGTGTTGCTCTGGAAGCAGAATTTTGCCTGGAAAACAGAATCCAGTAGAAACTATGGTACTCACAGAATCACAGAATGTTAGGGGTTGGAAGGCACCTCTGGAGATCATCTAGTCCAATCCCCCCCTGCCAAAGCAGGTTCACCTACTCTGTTCACTATTAGAAATTTGCTGTCCTTGCTTTCTTTAACATCCACCCTCCCCAGTTCAAATGAAAAAGTTGACCTTGTGTGACCTTGTGCACAGGTACTTTTGAGATGCTAAGTTATTGACAGTTATTTTGCAGTTACCATTCTTCAATGCAGTAGGCTTGCAGAAGGTGTGGTGGAGGGTGAGAGGGAGATTAAACAGTTGAGATAAATCTGGAAGCAATCGTCAAAATCATTCCCACTGTGGGATATTGTTGGAGGTGTCACACTTCACTCGATCCCTTTGACAGATTCCCTGTTATACATCACTGTATAATGGAGAGCTGTGCTCTCCATGACTCTGACCCTGGAGCTCTGAGATGCATGTGAGTCTTCATGCCCCGCATGCAAGATCCTGGTTACAGATCCTAGTTCACGGTCTCGCACAGCATCCTTGCTGAT
>NW_010324520.1:837-3182 GCF_000700745.2 Antrostomus carolinensis | reverse complement strand
CGGGAGGAGTGACCCGGGGGGGGGACAGGGCTGTCACACCACGGGTGGCATGGGGGGGGACACGGGCCTGTCACCCCATGGGTGGCATGGGGGGCATAGGGCTGTCATCTTGTGGTGGGTGCATGGGAGGGGACAGGGCTGTCACCCCATGAGTGGCATTGGGGGAAAGGGCTGTCACATCACGGGTGGCATGGGGAGAAAAGGACTGTCACCCCATGGGTGGCTTGATGAGGACAGGGCTGTCATCCTGTGGTGGATGCATGGGAGGGGACAAGGTTATCACCCACATGGGTGGCACGGGGGGGGGGGACAGGGCTGCCCCCACCACTGGGTGACACAGAAGTAACAGGGTTGTCATCCTGTGGTGGGTGTGTGAAGAGGATAGGGCTGTCACCCCACAGGACGAGCTGGCTGTGGGCTGAGTGGGTGGGCAGGTCCAGCTCTTCCCACGGGATATGGAGCAGCCAGGTGACCCCCCAGCCTGGACACCCTGCTGCAGGGGTGGGTGCTGCTGTCCCTCTACCCTAGAGGATGGGGATCAGGAGTGCCACCCAGCACCAGCTGTCCCCATGGCCACCCTGGGAGGACCAGGGACCCCAGTGAGCCCCCAGATCCTGCCCCTGGGGTTCTGCCTGTGCTCTGCCCCCCCCAACCAGCAGTTTTACAAAGGCCAGGAGAGTTTTGGAAGGTGTTTAAAGCAGATCTTATTTTGCCTTCAAGCAGAGACAAAACAACCCCAGGGGCAAGAAAAGGGGGGTCCAGTCTCACACCCACAGACCTCAGACCTGTGGACCACATCCCCATGGTGGTGATCCCATTACCAACCTGAAAAACTCACCCAGTTCCAGCTCAAACAACACCTGGCACCACCTAAAACCAGAGTAAGGGATGCTTTCATGGCAGAGAAAGGTTTCCTTAGTGCTGCGAAGGTCCACGGGTGTTCAACCTGCAAACCTGGCTTTGACGGAACCCAAACCCATTGAGACCTCTCCAGTGTGGGGAGAGGGGCTGCAGCTCCCACGGGGTTTTGGTGGGGCTGGGGAACCAGAAATCGTGGCCACAGTGGGCAGGACCTTTTCATCCCCTTTATAAAACAGTGTGGAAATGTGGATCCCCAGGTAAAGGGAGCTCAAACTCTGCAAACATGAATAAAGTCAGTCCCCAGGCTTGGAGCAGAGCTAAATATTGAATTACATCCTTGTTTTCTTGGAAAAATGAGAGACATCTGAGGTCTCCCTCTGCTCCCTTTGCTCTTTTCTCACACCAACAAGAGTTTCCCCACCTGAAGTTTGTCACTACCGTTGTTAGGATGTTTCACCCTAAAAAAACCCCGCGGAGGCAGCTGGTTCCTGCAGAGTGGCCACACTCAGCCCCACACACACTGGGGCTCGGGAAGGACCAAAGCACTGCTCAGGGCTGAAGGATTCCTCACTACGCTGGGTTCCTCTGCAAAATTCACCCTCTTGTTTTTAAATATATTTAAAATATATATATATATTTTTTTCCCCTGCCCTCAGCACAACAGGGAAGTCGACAGCGACCGAGCTCCATGGCCATAGGAGGGGGACGGCGATGCTCAGGATGTGGAGGGTTTTCTTCCTTCCTGAGCAGCCCTGTGAGGAGATGATCCAGCTTTTCCCCGCAGTGATTTTGTGCTGGGGGTTGTATCTGGCTGGTGGGGCAGGCAGGATGGGAACAGCCCACCCCTGAGTTCTCCCCAGTACTGTTCTCCTTACACACCCTCTCTAATCCCGGGAAAGCAGCTGCTGGATCCAGAGCTGGGAAGCTCTTGGTAAACAGCCAAAGCAAGAACAGCAGAAGTGTCCTTGCTTCAGGAATGGGAGAAATCATCCAAACCAGCCCAAATGGGCTGTGATTTATTAGTTTTTTGTAACTCACCTGCTGGCTCGGGAGAAACAGGCTGGAGATGGATGCGGCACTGGCAGGTTGGTGGGGTTGGTGATGCTGCTCCCACGCTGGGGCTCGCTGTGAAGGCACAGAGCATCCCACTCCTCTGCAGGCTGCTGGAGCCTGGGTGAGGGACTGTCCCTCACGAGGAGGAATCCCTCATTTCTGTAGGAAGGGACAGGCTTGGGGCCGTTTGGGGTGGGACAGGGGGATTTGCACAGGACAGCAGGGACCCAAGTGCTGGACAAGGGATGAATTGGGTGGGGGACACCCCTGACCTCCCCAGCTGCCCCTCTGTGGGCTTTGATCTGGAGACAGCTGGGCTCCTTCAAACACCGCTTCTTCCACCAAAACCAGCCCAGTGAGACCCAAAGCCTTGGACCTGCAGCTGCTCTGTGAGGCTGGAGGAGCCCAGCAGCCCCCCGTAGCCTCCCTAT
>NW_010324520.1:360-662 GCF_000700745.2 Antrostomus carolinensis | reverse complement strand
GTCCCCCAGCAGATGAAGATGGTGTCAGCCATGTGTCCCCCATCCCCACCAGTGCAGCATTAAATGGTGTGGGAGGTGGGAAACTGCAGCTGGTGAAACATCTCAGGAGCCCTGAGCCTTCAGCATCCACCTGGGGGGTCCAGCCCTGTGACCCCCCCCACACACACCTCCTGCCTCCCCCAGGGCCTGAATTCACAGGGACTAACTTTGCCCCCCAACCTTGTGCCCATAATGAGATTTATTGCATGTGATGCAAAACCTTGACGATGGATGAAACTGCTCCAGTGAGGGTCACCTGCACC
>NW_010324520.1:0-348 GCF_000700745.2 Antrostomus carolinensis | reverse complement strand
GGGCCGTGGCCGTGGGAAGGTTGCAGTGATGAAGTTCTAAGCTCCGGAAGCACTAATTGCTGCTGTATTAATGGCTCTTTTGTCCGGCGAGCTGTCCTTCGGTGGCTGTGTGCCGGGCGGTTGTTTTTCTGCCAGCTGCTGTGTGGTTGGATGCTCTTTGGTATTTAGTTTGATCCTATTAAGGTGGATCTCAATTAATTAGGCAGGAGGCACAGAGACAAAGGGAGACGCCGGAGCCATTCATTTGAGTCTTGTCATCGCGCCTTCTGCAAGAGGGAGGCAGCGGGGAGAGCAGGAAGGGACATGGGACACGGGACACGGCTGCTGGATGTGAAACTGCTGGGAGAT
>NW_010324519.1:343-929 GCF_000700745.2 Antrostomus carolinensis | reverse complement strand
ACAATTGCTTCATTACTTAACGAAGCCATTTGAGGAGGGGCTGCTAATTAAATCAGGTGGTTGATGAAATTGGTGGTGAGACCCCTTGGAAGCTGGTGGCACCCAAGGGCTGTGCTGAAACACAGTGAGGGGGGGGTCCAGCCTTGGGGGTCACAGCTGGGGGAAAGTGAGTCACAGCTGATAGCTTGACTGAGAGGCTTAATTAAAGAGTTAATTAGGAAACCAGAGCCCACCTCATGGGGTAATTCCACCTGCTGTGAAGTGGGGGGGATCCCCAAAAGCTCATACTTCCCCCCTCCCCAGGGCTGCAGCACCCCAATGGGGCAGCTCATCCAACCCCAAGTCAGACTCTGTGTGGGGTTGGGGTTTGGGGGTCTCTGCTGTCCCCAGTCCTTGGGGACAGTGGCACTGGGGACAAGCGAGGGGGGAAGATTTTTTCTCACCTGCTTGGGCTTGTGCTGCTGGGGGCTGCCTGGCTCCTCGCTGGGGCTGGGGGGCACAGAAAGCAAAGGGGTGAGAGCTACCAGTCCTGGGCGGGCTGAGACCCTCTGGCCAAGCACCACCCCAATTTTGGGGGTAGAGGGGG
>NW_010324519.1:0-215 GCF_000700745.2 Antrostomus carolinensis | reverse complement strand
AGAGGGGGAAAGGTCACCCTTGTGTTGGGCTCTGACTGGGTCGAGCTCAGCCGACAGCATCATTCCTAGCGGGGAGCACAGGATGGGCTCTGCCTTGGCCAAGGGTGACAGCAAGGAGGTTAATTTAGGGACCCACCCCCCAACCCAATGAACCATTTTCCTCTCTCTAAGCCAAGGAGCATCATTGCACTGACCCCCGGAGTGAAAATAAAATA
>NW_010324518.1:2984-3363 GCF_000700745.2 Antrostomus carolinensis | reverse complement strand
CCCCCCCCCCCCCCACACACACACACCCTATCTCCCCCTACTTTGGGTGAGGGTCTCACCTCGGAGCCTCCTCCGGGCTTTGGGGCAGGGTCTCCAGCTCTGCTCCGACACCAGCACCCTCTCCTCCTCCCGCAGCCCCCCGGGGATGGGGTGCTCCATCCCAGGGATGATTTTGGGGGGACAAGGACCCTTCCTCTCTTATTTTTTTCAGCACCCCCACAGGGATCCTCCCGCCTCGGCCTGAGCCACCAGACTGAGTTTACAAACCAGCTCATTAAAAACGACCTTGACGAAGCCAACGGACCCGCTCGGGCCGGAGCGAGCTGGGTTTTTCCCACCCCTTAAAACCAACTCCAAGCTTTCAATCTTCAAATACAAC
>NW_010324518.1:2308-2874 GCF_000700745.2 Antrostomus carolinensis | reverse complement strand
GGTGTTGAAAATGATGTGGAGGGGGGGATGGAGAGGGGAAAAATTTCCACCGTCTCCAGCTCCAGACCTAAATTTAGCCGCTTTTACGAGAGGTTTGGCAAAGGGCCGGGAAGACTTAACGAGGCTTTAAAAAGCTCGTCAAGCCACCCCCCCCCTTGAATAACTGGTCCCACTTCGCTTGTACTGGGAGGAGGACGAGGAAGGGGTTTCGCTCTTCATCCCCGGCGGGAGTTGGGGTCGGAGGTGGAAGGGGGAGGCGGTGGGTGAAGGTGGAATCCTCGGCTGCTTTCTGATCCCAGCGCGGATTTCATCGCCCGCTGGAATCATGGAGCTTTTTGGGAGCTTTGTTCGGCCCCGTGGAGAGACTTTGGGGTTCCCAGGTGAGTTTTTTGGGGGGAGAGAGGGTGTCACCCCATTTTTAAGGTTGGGAGAGGAGCACAGAAGGGATCGTTGATGCTTTTCCCCCCCTGCACCAGCACATCCCTGTCCCGGAGGGTTGGGGAAGAGTTGGAGCTGTGGGAGAGGCGTTTAGGGGGGGCCCCCACTGAAATGAGGGGTTTAAAGGG
>NW_010324518.1:0-1898 GCF_000700745.2 Antrostomus carolinensis | reverse complement strand
TCCCAGTGGGGTGGGAACCCCCCAAAAAATCACCTTTGTCCTCTGTCCCCCCCTCCTCATGTCACCCACATCCTACCCATCCCCTCGGGGAGATAAATATTACCACTACACACAGGCACGACCACCCAGAGCAGGGAAAGATGAGCCCCCAACCTACCTGTGCACCCCCAAAATTATCTGTTTTCACCCCAGTTTTGGTTTGTTTTTCCCAGCTGGCTGCGGATGGCACAGTCATGAACACCTTCACCCACAAATGTCAGCTCCCCGAAGACGTGGACCCCACATCAGTGTCATCCTCACTGGGGGACGATGGCACGTTGACCATCCGGGCTCAACGCCAACCTGCCAAGCACACTGAACACGTCCAGCAAACCTTCCGGACTGAGATCAAGATCTGAGGGGTTGGGGGGGTGGGTTCTTTTCTTCCCTCTCATCCCTCATTAATTATTTGGGTAATTTAGAAGTGGGATGTTGGGTAGGGAATAGGAATGCTCCCCGGAGGGGGTCACCAAATCCATGTTGAGACTCATTCCATCACCCACCGGAGAAATTCTGGAGGGGAATTTGGGCTCCGGTGGTTTTTAGCCGGTGAGGGTTGATGGGGAAGATCCAGCCATGCCAAGAGCCCCGGCGGGAGCGAGGAGCGAGGTTCCCTTCCCCGACCCTCCGCCAGAGCTTGTCTCTGTATATACAGCTTGTGATAAATTATTGAGAACGCCTAACTGCTGCCTCCTCCATTTTTTTCATGTTTTCTTGATGTTTTTCCCTCAAAAAAAGGGTTGTGGGTTCAACCCCTGAATGTCTCCATAAAGGGTACCACGAGTGATTCCTCCTTCGGACAAGGAGCCGCCCCAACTCCCCTCCAGTGCCCGTGGTCCCGTTTATTTCCAGCCTGGGGTGACTCATTTCTTCCCCGTCGCTCTATTTCTGAGCCATTCCCTCAGCGGTTCGGCTGCCAACCTACCTGGAAGGTCACCAAATCCTCCTCCTCCCCATGCCCACCCACATCCATCACCCCTGGGGAAACCCTGAGGGTCCCAGTCTGGCTGTCAAACCCAAGTGTTTCTTTTTAGGAGCCCCAAATCTCCCCCCAACAAGGGTCCAGCTCCATCTCCCTGTGTGTACAAACAACACCGAAGCTGTTTATAGCTACCACACGCCCATCCAGCTCATGTTGCTGCTCAAACTTTGAGGTCAACTTGTCCCTACTTGTCCCCTGACGACTCGTGACTTGCAGGAACACACCTGCAGCGTCAGGGACTCACACAAACACACCTGGCTCTGCCATCATCACCGCGGGCGGTTTGTCTATCGGGGCTGCCGATCACTTGGGGGACTCCTTGCTGCAGGATGCTGCGAGGAAAATAAAATCAATTTAAAAATTATTATTATTTTTTTTAAAAAAAAAAAGCTTTTAATGGTTTATAAAAGTATAAAAGCCCTCGGCATAGCTGAGGACATTGGAGCCATGGAGGTGGGGAGCAGCGGGGAGCAGCGGGGAGCAGCGGGGAGCGATGTCTCGGTGTTGATGTTCCGGGATGGGGTGTGTCTGCTCTGTCCCAAAGTGTCACCCTTGGGTGCTCAGGTCACCCCAGCACCCAGGGAGTCACCTCGCACGGTCACCGATTGCCATCTAGTGGTGACAGGCAGGTGGGTGGCCCTGACCCACAGAGCTCCAGTGAAAGGAGGAAGAAAAAAGCCACTTTATTTTTTCCCCAAATCCAGTTGATTTTATACGGGGGGATGAAGATTTCCAAGACAGGGAGCGGGTGTAGGGACAGGACACAGTCCCAGTGCCAAACATGGCCCCACCATGGGCTCATTTTGGGCACATTGATGGGAAATCCGGCCTTAGTTAGGGGGAAATAGGTTAATAAAAATAGAAATATTATACATTT
>NW_010324517.1:0-5690 GCF_000700745.2 Antrostomus carolinensis | reverse complement strand
GTCAGCAGCCCCGCTAAGCCGCGGGTTTTTAACGCCGTGTCGGTGTTAATCTCTTTAATTCTTTATATATATTTTTTTAAAGGACGGGGGAGGCAAGGCGACAGGGAAATTACTTTATGAAAGTCGGTGTTTCTTACAGAGAAACACTGCGGTGAGCTTTTCTCCCAAGGTGAAACCCAAAAGGCTCCACCGAAGAGTTATTTAAGAATGAGAATCCACAAGTCATTAGTCCAAATACCTCTGGGTAATAGCTGCAAAATTAAAACAGCGCCTTGAGCTTTAAGATGGCTTCCACACCGTATACATCAGCCTAACGTCCTTTCCCCTAGGCCTTCAGTTCCAGGGCCGGGAGCACTCCAGTATGCAGCACAGAGGTTATGAGCTGCATTCCTCTCCGTGCACACGCTATATGGACCCCTCCCGTTGCAAGTATGTGCCACTTCGAGAGCAAGTGGATCTTTTCTCACGGAAGCCTGTGGATTGAGCCTCCTGAACTTGAAAATCCGAAGGTTGTACGAGCTGAAATAAGGAGTCTTTAGGCCATTCCAGGAGTTAATAGCATATTAGTTACTACTATAAGCAGTATTTTAATGTGGTTATCAAAGCCTGTATTAAACAGACTGCAAGAGTTTTCTTTACTGGAACAAGTTCTAGCATAAATTAAGTGCTCATTAAAAAAGTCACCTAAAATCTCCTCAAAAGACAGCAAGGTCTTCAACCAGTCTGGTTTGTACTAATTTTACATGGCTATAATTCCTCTCTTTATGAATGTAATTATGTATACAAATGTGAAATAAAGCGTATTCCCCAATGTCACTGTTCTTACCAGGCTATATGTGTTACACTTTCCGTCTGTAAAACTGACAAAGTATGAAAAAGTGTGTTATATCCAAACTAATAAATCAGTAGTTGAAGTCTAGCTTTAGAGTCTAGCTATAATTTTACTAGCTTACCACAAAAGGCACAGATTAAAGAGAAGAAAGTTATTGTCACAAGTATTGGTAACGTACAAATATAATAAGTGAGACAAATTTTGTTTTAGTTAGACTTTGCACCTTACAGTGTTTCTTGTCAGCTGACCAGAAATCTTCACTTGAGAGAAGCCAGTAGGCTAGATTCACTCCTGCAAGCGTTAACGAATTGAAATGAGAGTTTGCGCCCTTGGATACTTGAGGGAGCACTGTTACCAGCAGATGAGGTCACCTGCCATGTCGGGGCACAGGAGGTGCCCTGCTGCTTGCACTGTGTAAGCGTTCTCCACTGGCTATTTTGTAAGTGCCCTGATTAGACAAGGAAGACTGTCTCAGCTACACCTCCAGAAGTCTTCATCTTTTGGGCTGGAGTGATTACCTATCTCTTGCAATAAACAGAGGTCATAAGTGACTCAGAAATACTGTTCCAAATTCTGACTGATTTCTCGCTGCTAGAGAACCAGTCTGGTCTCTGCTGACAGCAGCTGATGAGCTTTGCCTAATCCACATCTCTACACTGAAAAAGAAAAAAAACACCACATTGTAGAACAGCACAGAAATAAATGCACAGTCCTAGCAATATTGTGCCAAGCAGTAGTGAGCCCGTTCAGACCTCGATATTAAGTTCAGGACTTCCCAGTTTCTAACTGACTTTCAAATACATTTTCTTAAGCCTTGACTAAAAATTTCACAACTTTTTGCCTCGACTCAGGAAAAGAAAATTGCTTCGCTGATTCATAGTGTTTACAGGTACACCAAATGCTTTCAACCTTTGCCATGTTCTAGCAGATAATAAGAACCGCCTGAAAAAATATGTAACTATCTCTACATCAGATACAAATCTAGAGAGGGCAGATGGTTCTATAGCTCTGTCCCCTCAGTGTTAGTGGTAATGCAATTTATATTGTACATTATAAACCGCAGCTTTAAGTAAAAGGGTTCGAATCCCGCTTCTTTTGTTTTATAAAGACTAGTAGCAAAGGGCGTAGAGCCCTTCATAATTAAAAAGTTTGTGAATACACAGTTTACCCAGTTGCTTTTGTTTGAAAGGTCATGGTTACAGAGATCATCAGCATAGTCTGTGAATTCCTTTTTAGTGAGGGCTGACTTGGTTAGCGCACAAAAGACTGTCTGTTCAGTTCCAGTAAAACTGTATTCGCACAAGTCCTGTTCCCTTTCATGGAAATTAAGAAAAAGGCTCGGTAGCTCAAGAATTTAGTAGATAGTTAGAATCCACTGTAGGCTAAATATGTGATAGACCAAAAGACAAGATACACAAGTTTGTAAATACACTCATCTTAAAGAGGTTATTAAATTGGTTACAGAATATAGAAGTTAGGAAATAAATTATATATGCAAACCAACCAATCTTTAAAGATAATCCCGATCCATAACCACATCAGTAGACATTACAGATACCTTCATATGTTTTGCTCGTTTTTTTGAAATTAAATAATCTTTTCGTATTAGAAGTACTAGAATTAGTACGAATTAATTCTTGCAAATGCAGATCATTGCTCTTATGTTTAAAATACAGGGATTATTATTCTGCCTGTGCTTCAGAGCAGTCTGACAATGTAAAAACAAGCTTTTTTGAAGACCAGCTTTGAAAAACTCTGGGCTGTTTTTTTAGAGGAGACAGCGCCACATGCTGGTTTTGTGAAGTGAGAGCGACTGGCCTCTCCTGATTTATTTCTGTTTACCGAGTTGGTTTTTTAATCTATTTTAAATTAAGCTGATTGCAGCTTAAGTAATTCTTATTCCAAAGGTTCTAATTTCAGGAATACAAATAAAGGACATATTGTTAATGTTAAAAATATTTATTGTTATCACAGAAAGTGCTGTATTCTAGCTCACCAATTTAGCTTATTAAATCAGCCTAATGTGCAATTCTTTACTCAATTCTCTTCTGCTTTAATTATGGTATACATGTCAGAAAATATTATAACTCTGGGTACAACATAATCTCCCAAACCCTCCCCAGGAACTCAACATGCTGAGGTGCCTTTCTGAAGTACCTGCATACTAATGTGGGCAGTAAGGGGAATAAACATCATGAGTCAGGAATTTGTGTGCAGCTGCAGGGCTACAGTCTTGTTGGGGTCACAGAGACATGGTGGGATGGCTCCTTCGGCTGGGGGGTTCCAATAGAAGGACACAGGCCCTTTAGGAAGGACAGGATGGGAAGGTGAGGAAGAGGAGTTGCCCTTTGTGGGAGAGCAGCTGGAGTGCACGAAGCTCTCCCTGGGGATGGATGAGGAGGAAACTGAGCGCTGAAGGGTTAGGATTAAAGAGGGGACAGGTAAAGATGACATTAGAGTGGGTGTCTGCCATAGGATGCCTGACCAGGAAGAACAAGTGGATGAGGCTCTCTACAGACAGATGGGAGCAGCCTCATGTTCGCAGACCCTGATCCTTATGAGGGACTTCACCCACCCCTATATTGGCTGGAGGGACAACACAGCAGGGCATAAGCAATCCAGAAGGTTCCTAGAGTGGTTTGTTGATAACTTTCTCCTCCGAGTGATAGAGGAGCCAACAAGGAGGGGTAATTTGCTGGACTTCATACCAACATGGAGGAGCTTATTGGGGATGTGAAGGTCAAAGGCAACCCTGCTGAGAGACCATGGAGATGAGAATCCTGAGGGTAGGGAGGAGGGTGAGAAAAAAAGCTTACAACCCTGAACTTCAGGAGGGCAGTGTGCTTTTGCAGCAAAGAAGGCTAACGGTATCCTGGTCTGCATTGGGCAAAGTATTGCCAGCAGGTCAAGAGAGGTGATCCTTCCCCTCTCCTCAGCACTGGTGAGTCTACACCTGTGTCCAGTTCTGGGGCTCCTCAGTACAAAGGAGACAAGGACATACTGGAGTGAGTCCAGTGAAGGGCCATCAAGATGGTGAAGGAACTGAAGCATAGGAGACAAGGACATACTGGAGTGAGTCCAGCGAAGGACCATCAAGATGGTGAAGGAACTGAAGCATCTCTCCTGTGGAGAAAGGCTGAGTGAGCTCAGACTGCTCAGCCTGGAGAGGAGAAGGCTGAGGGGTGATCTTAATATATGTAAATACCTGAACGGAGGGTGCCAAGAGCCAGGCTCTTTTCGGTGGTGCCCAGTGACAGGACCAGGGGCAATGGGCACAAACTGAAACTCAGGAGATTCCCTCTGAACATCAGGAAACATGTTTTTACTGTGAGGGTGACAAAGCACTGACACAGGTTGCCCAGCGAGGTTGTAGAGTCTCCATCCTTGGAGATATTAAAAAATTGTCTGGACATGGTCCTGGACAACTGGCTGTAGGTGGCCTTGCTTGTGTGGGAGGACTGGACCAGATGACCTCCAGTGATCCCTTCTAACCTCAACCATTCTATACTTTGAACAATGCAGTAATTTGAACAAACAAGTGTATTTTCAAGTGCATTTCCCAAATAAAAAAGAAAGCTAAACAGAAAATTATTACCTTAAATGTTTACCCTGAAAATTAATTGCTTGCCATAATCTTAATTGAAGTTTGCAGGTATTTTTTCAGCGGCACTTGTTTAATGCCACAGTGCATTTGAAGTATATGGGCTTTTTGAAGAGCAGTAGTCTGTTTGTTTTGTTAGTGAATGCACGGCCAGGGATTAAAGAGAATATTATGTGTCACACCTACACTGCATGTTTAGCTCACTAGTATTCAGGACCTACATGAGGAAGGTAATCTATATGAGATATACAGAAATTTAGATGTAATATTAGAAATAATATTTTTAATCTATTTTAACTCTACTTAAAAGACTTAGAAATTTGGGGAGGTGGCTGTGATTTCTTGTGATTTCTTGATTGTGACTTCCTGCTAGGAGGAGTTCACCAAAGAAACTGCAATAACTAGAACTCTACTAGATACTGGTCTTAAATTTTCTGTCTGAACTTTGAATCCAGCCTGTGTCTGCTGTAGTTTACTGCTGCTCAAGGGAGGCTGGAAGCATTTACCACAAAAAAAAAAAAAAAAAATGAAGTCATTTTGAAAGATGCTTCCACAAAATCCTTTCTTTCTGCAAGTAAAACAATGGAAGCCAAAACTGACATTGAAAGAAGGATGAATTTGTGCCAGAAATTATGCCATCTGTGGGCAAACTCTCATGCGTGTGAATGGGAGGATGAAACAGACTTTTTTATGGCTTTGCACATTCCTTCAAGGTCCAAATACAACTCCATTACTGTGATAAGGGCCTCATAGTAACTCTTTTTTTTTTTTATAGGTGACCTATAGTGTTCCTTCTACAGGGATCCCTGAAGTTAATGACCTTCTCAAACTCCTTTTGGGGAACAGAATTTTGCATAATCCTAACTCAAACCTGTGAGTAAAATCCAGAAATCTCTCTCTCTCTCTCATACATACTATTAGTTCATAGGCGTAGAATTGCAGTCCTTATAATAATACTTTCTCCCAAGAGCAAATAAAGAGGAATTTTCTGAGTCACTGTTTTCTCTTGTACAAGGGAAATCGTTAGTAGCAGGAATATTAGTGGTACACTTAGCAGTCACAGTGGAAGGCAGGATGAAATAATGATTCACTGTTCCAAAAAGCTCATAATCTGTGTCTAAAGCAAGAGACAACAGGTGCCTATCCAAAGATTACTGGGGAAATGCAGGAAACCGATTAGATGATTTTGAACTGTGTGGTAGGCCTCATTGCTTGTGTAGAAAACACAAAAACGATGAGGTCTGAGGAGGGGTTTGA
>NW_010324516.1:0-890 GCF_000700745.2 Antrostomus carolinensis | reverse complement strand
GTGAGATAGTTTTGTGAAAACATCAGCTCAGTGCTCAGGAGAAATTGAATGGAAGGTTAAAAATGGAATCGGGAAAGGCACAGCAAGGGACATCATGCTGGCTACCAGCGTAGCGTGCATGGTACTGTTCTCTTCATTTCAGAAGTGAAGGGGAACTGAGAAAGATACAAAAAGAGGGGACAAAGATAGTCAAAGGCTTCTGTGCAAAGAGTGACTGAGCAGGCTAGGACTTTTCAATCTGGAGAAGAGATTGCTGAGAAAGCATATGAGTAAGCTCCTCAAAATCATGAAAGATGTGGAGACTTCAATAGGAAATTATGCTCACTGCCTCAGTGATACAGGAACTACAGAACATCTAGTAAATTTACCAGGTGACAGATTCAAAACAGTGGGGAGGGTTTCCTTCATGCCATGCATGGAGCGCCTTGCTGCAGGACCCTGCAGGTGGTGAGATTTTGCATAGCTCCAAGGAAGACCAGACAAAGCCAAAGAGATATTTTTTGAAGGAGTAATAAATATAAAGGCACCACTCCTGGCTCAAGAAGTCAGTGCAGGTCTGTCCTTTTCATCACTCAAAGACCTTTGGTTTGGCCCATGAATACTAGAAGTACATAGTCATTGCTGTGTCTCAGAGCTGTAGGTTCCAAAAGAGAGAAGAGATGTCCAGAAATGACAGCTTGCAGAGCCCAGCGTCTGGTTCCACACTATCAGCCCTCTGATAGATAAGCCAAAGCTTCAGGCTGGCACAAAGCTGATGCGTGCAAATTAACCCATTCCATGTTCTCCAAAGACTTCTGAAGAAGCAGAGTCTCCAGAGGAGCATCTGACATCATGTTGCTCTGGCTTTTTTCAGTCTGCACTAGGAGCACTCCAGCAAGATTTACCGTACC
>NW_010324515.1:0-1764 GCF_000700745.2 Antrostomus carolinensis | reverse complement strand
AAGTCCTTCTCTTCAGAGCTGGTCTCTAGCCGTTCATTACCCAGCCTGTATGAACAGCCTCTGAATAAATAAGAACAGTCTCTGAATAAATAAACTTAATATATCGGTCTAATGATCATGGATGTATGGATTTGTTAGGATTGATGGCACATTGAAATTGATTGTTCTGCTGTTGTTGTTTTTGCATGTACCTTTCTGTTTGGGGTTAAATGTAGATCAAGTTGATTTTTAAAACTTTATTTTTCTGAAATACAAGCCTTTTTTTTTGTATTCTTGGTTTGTTGCAGTTCAGATTGGAGCTTTTACTCTCTTCTATAAAATCCAAAAGTAATGGCTTTCTGAATTCTGGAGGAAAACTGGTATGATACTATACACAGATTTGAAATGCTGGTGTTAGGTTTAGTGTGAGGCACCAAAAAGTTGTTCTAGTACCAGTTTTTTATGTTATATATGTGTAGTCTAAGAATCAATTTAAAAGGTAAAAAATGGAAATGTTTGTACATCAAAATTTAAGAAAACAACTGAAGTTGTGAATTCACATTATGAATTAATCTTTAATTACCTGACCATATGAGGATTTTTTCCTTTTCTGTGTAGGATTCCTGTTTCATACATACTGGATGAGTCAACGTTATTAGTTGTTTTTTTTTTCTCTTCCTTCATTGTACCTGTTGGCTGATTGAAAGAATCATCCAAAGATAAAATTTTCTAATGGCTTTTTCTGTGGTACTTTGTGTTGCATGAACATAATAGTAGTTTGCTTTTTACAGTGTCCCTCTGAGGTCTGAGGAAGTTAATGTCTACTAATGCAAGGCATGGAGAATATTGTCTAGAAACAGCAAAACCAAGAATGCCAGTTAGGAATGGGTGTTTAAAGATGCTTATGGCCTGATTTTTTTGAGTGTTCAGATTTTGGCTACAGCTGTGTTATAATGGAGCATCTACCAGAGGATGCTCCTGGGCGCTGGGATTCCATTGCCCGTACTTTTACATAGTTAGAATGGTTGCTGATGTGATTTATGCCGTGGCAATGTGTGCTTCCCCAAACAGCTGCACGTTAGGGCAGGGCAGGGACTGTTCTGAACAGGTAATCTCCATGCCAAGGTGGGTAAAAGCACTGAAACAGCTGGAGGTGTCTGCTGCGTGCAGGTGGTGTTGGTCCCAGGGAACAGTCTCTGCTTGTTGGGTTTAGGTATCTGAATACACGTGTGGTAAAGGAGGAAGCTGTAACAACCTCACAGAAGTTCGAGGTACTGGCATCACACTGGGTGCTAAGAGAAGTACGGCGATGTTTGATGGACATAACCATGAGGTTGCAGCTTCTCCTCCTATAATCTCCAATGTATCATCCAACTTCTGCAAGTTAAATAGGCATCCTACAGAGCAGAGCTTCCCTGGAAAAGTCTAGTTACTCCTCAGGGGACCACCTAGCCCAGGCAGTGAAAGAGGAAAGGAGTAGATAGCAGAGAGAAAATACAAAATCCATTGAATTAGAGACTTGTAATTCATATGTTCAGAGCGTGCATCTAAGGTCAGGCTGGATGGGGCTCTGGGCAACCTGATCTGGTTGAAGATCACTGCTCAGTGCAGGGGGGTTGGACTAGATGGCCTTGAAAGGTCCCTTCCAACCCAAACCATTCTGTGATTCCAGGGTATAAAATTCTTGGTGATGGCTTTAATTCTGGCATTTCATAGTTTTGGAGTCCTTATGCTTCAGACGTCATTCTCCTAGCATGGAGCGGGGGTGTCAGCGTGTGTGTTATT
>NW_010324514.1:0-352 GCF_000700745.2 Antrostomus carolinensis | reverse complement strand
CCCCCCCCCCCACCCGCAGCCGCCACATGGCGTAAGCCCCCCTCCACCCCTGGAAAAACATAACCAAACCTCATATTTTGGGGTGATTTCCAGCAAATTTGGGGTTTTTTGGGGTTGTTTTTTTAATGACTCACCAGTTCCTACCAAGTGGTGGTGGAGGAGTTCATGGAGCGCCGAGTGGTGGCCTTGGCTAAAGGTGGTGGCTTCCAGGAGGTGCTGGTGGCCTTGGATGCTTCTGCTGATGCTGAATTCCCCGTGGTGGAGAGTGCAGGTGGGATATGGGGTGTCGTGGGGGTTGGGGGGGGAAGGTCACCCCATTTTGGGGAGGGGGACACACACACACAATGTCACC
>NW_010324513.1:14588-24984 GCF_000700745.2 Antrostomus carolinensis | reverse complement strand
TGGGGGGTCTCTGCCTTGGAGCCAGGGGAGTCCCTTGCTATTACAAGGTTGCTCTTCCCACAGTACCAAAAAAAAAATGGCTTCCCCCCCCACACTCACACACACACACACAAACCCAACACAGTAAGCTTCGTTGAACCATTAATATTGGGGTGTGGGAGGGCTTGGTACCAACTGGAGGTGGAGGGGAAAGCACCAGATGGCTTAACTTCTCTCATCTCCCATCCCATTGCCATCTAGAAGAGGGAGAGATTCCTCATGGAAATGCTGGGGAGCTTGGGAAAACAGGCAGGTCTGAACACACTTGGAATTTTCTGCACACTGGATGTGCTGGGAGCAGAGGGATCAATGTGTGTCGGCCCCTTAATGCTCCCAGGCTATGCCAGGATCAGTAAGAAGGGACAGAGGTTGTAGTCAGGAGGACCTTCACACATGGGTGACCAGTATGTGACAAGAGGTGGGATGGTGGGACAGGATCAGGACCAGGGAAGCTGGGTACTCAGCTTGGTGATGCAGAGACAGGAGGGCTTGAAAAGAAAGTGATGGGATTGGTTTAACGAGCATGGGAGATTGTCTGACACTTGCACAGGTGTATGCCTTGAGGAGAAAGCTGTCCAGGACGCAGCCAGGCAAATGTCCTACCATTTGGGATCAGACAGAAGGGCCAGATAACTGAGCCATGGGCCAGGGCATGCTGTAGGAGAGACCTTAAACACGCACCAACTGAGGCATTCCCTTGTTCTCAGGATTGGGACATGTCTTCAGGAGCTGAAGTGAAACACCACAAACAAAGTCAAAGTAGCCTCTTTCATTAGGAAGATCAGTGAGATTTTTCAGGGCTTGGTAGCCCTCTTTTAAAATTTGTAATCAGTAAAAGAAGTTTTCCATTGCTAGAATGAAATATTATTTTGCCTTGTTTTCTCATATAGATTTATGTGGCACCTCATGAACTAGGTAAAGCTGTAGGATCATGGACACACCGATCTTTGGAGCAACGGTGCCAACTGAAGTGGGTGGCTCTCCTAGACATCTGTTTTGGGAAAGGGAGATCCTGGATGTCCTTTTTGTCCAACTAAAAAAGGTCAGTGTGGGACACTACTGAGGTTTTATCCCAGCCCATAGGTTTTCTGTGAAAAACAGAGGGACAGGGTGACCTTCAAGGTGCCCCCAGACCCTGAATGGTGAGAGTGTTGGCATAACAGGCACAGACCAAAACTGAAAGCATGTATGCCAGTGGGGCAAGTGGAGGAGTGGGATATTAATTAGAACAGAAAAAGACAAAAAAAAAAAAAAAAGTTAGAAAATAACAAACTCCCTGTGGGTTTAAATTCAACACCAATGCAAAAGGTCAAGGCTACATCAATACCCACCCAAGCAGATGACTCCTAATCATAACAGCCATCAGGAAGATGGAGGGGCCAAGGAGATGGAAAGCATCCCAGTACCGGGGGGGACTTCAAATACTTCCAGACAGAAATGGATAAATGTCTGGAGACAACATAGAAAATGACTAATTCTTAGGACAGCTAGGAGAAGCAACGCTAGATTGACTCCTGAGCAGGCCATAGGGCTAATTTAAAATGTTATTATTGAACAGTCCCTTTATAAAAGTGCCCACAATGTACTTAAATTCAGAAACATTGTAGGAATTAAAAAATAAAAATGAAGTTCATTACAACTTCATTTCAAAAAGGCTATCCACTTAAAAGTGGAGAGGCTTGTTAAAAAGAAATTAAAAGCAGCCACCAAAAGGGTAAAATTTATCCAGAAGACATAGACTTTATTTAAGGATCTTCTATTAGATCATGAGAGCAAAACTACACAGTTATCAAAAAAGACTTTAAAAGGGAAAAAAAAATCAGTTCACAGAATCACAGAATCAGTTCTTATCTAAAAAAATAAATACAACTAAAGGAACCTGTCAGAGGTAAAATAGTATCCTTCAAAAAGTAGGAGTCATGTCCAAGTGAGGAAAATAAAAAAAGAGCATGAAATGACAATCTAAGTGTAAAACTATGACAAAGGAGATTATAAACTTTTTTTTTTTTAATGAGCAGCTTTCTAAGATGTAGAAGTCTAATAGTAGACCCTTTTTCTCAAACCTCGTGGCAGCTGAGGAGCAGTCCAGGGCTCTTCCCACCATGGAGGACCCATCTCAAAATCAGCTGTCATTGGAAGAGTTTGGGGAGCAAACTGGGGAAATTAAGAGTATCAAAAGGAGCAGATGGCATTCACTCCAGAACCCAAAGGATGCCTCATATGAAGCAGCCATTTAGCAGTGGAGCACAAGGGACTGTTTAAAATAACTGCGGTACCAAAGGAGCTGAAGGTGGTAAATGCGATGATATTTAAAAAGGTCCCAGCAGCAATCCAGGGGACTGTCGAGCAGCCAATCTCTGTGCTGGGCAAACAGTCAGAAAATATAAAAAATGTCAGTCAGTACAAGAATAAATATGAAATAGTGGGGAAGAGTCGGTGCAGGTCTTGTAGAAGGAAGTCCTGCACCACAAGCCCTTGAAGAGCCGGTGAGCTTGCAGAGTAGGAGGTACATTTGGCGAAAGCTTTGGAAAATTGTCTTAATTGGAAAAAGAAATTAAACAACTGTAGTGTAAAAGAGAATGTCCTCCTCTGTCTAATAACTGCCTAAGAGTATGAAACACAAATTAGGAATAAATTGGCAGATTGTTGCAGTGGAATAAAGGTGACAAGTGAAGCTGCCCAGGGACCTGCGATGGAGCACCATCTCCAGATCAGATGACGTGGAGAAGGAAAGGAAAACAGTTTGAGGATGAAGTTGCTGACAATATTTCAATATTCAGAGTTGATGGTGAAAAGCTATGGCAGGATCTCTCAATACTGAGCAACTGGGCAGTAAAACGAGTGAAATTTGGTAGCAAGATGTGCAAAATCATGTGCACAAATTAAACAGTCTGATTGTACTTGAACCAGTCATAAGCCTTAAACGAGCTATTGCAGCTCAGGAAAGGTAACTTAGTCCTTGCATAGCCATGTTGCAGGTGGTGTTACAGAAACATCACGTCAGTGAACTGCGATAGCCTGAAAAGTAAATTGACTTTGGAAATTTTTAGGGAAAAAATTGTTAAACAAAACAGAGGAGATCAATTTGTCATTGCACAGATCAATAATTCACCTGCTACTTAAATACTGCTTGCAAATCTGTTCCCTCCACTGGAGGGGAAAAAAAAAAAAAAAAGAAAAAGAAAAACAAAACCCTAGAAACTAGAAAAAATGCAGAGGGAGGTGGGAAAGATAAGGGTTGGGGATCAGCTCTGCAGGTGGAGAATTTACATGGACTAACACTCTTCATCTTGGAAGAAGTGCAAGTGATGGGCTGTGCAGTGAGGAGTGGCATGGGAGAGACTATTCACAAAAACTAGGTGTATCAAACTACAGATCAGGACATCAGAAATGGGCAAGAAAAAAAACCCGCTTTTTTCATATTCTGGCTTTTAAGCTTCTTGCAAGAATCCATCAAGAAACTCCTGAAATGGGTCAACTGGGCCAAGCTTTAATTTGAGGTTGGAGGAGGATGAGGGGGGTTTCCATGCAAGTGTTTCTGCATATCTAGTCCAGACTGGAAACTGAGAGTCTGCCTTTGATATAGGATATGGAATTTCAGGTTGAAACATAGGGTCCTCCTTATTGTAGGGGACATCCATCCTGGGCTGCATCCAGAGCGGCGTGGGCAGCAGGTCAAGGGAGGGGATTCTGCCCCTCTGCTCTGCTCTCCTGAGACCCCACCTGCAGTGATGCCTCCAGTGCTGGGGCCACCAACAGCAGAAGGACGTGGACCTACTGGAGCAGGTCCAGAGAAGGCCACGAGGACGATGCAGGGGCTGGAGCAGCTCTGCTGTGAGGACAGGCTGAGAGAGTTGGGGCTGTTCAGCCTGGAGAAGAGAAGGCTCTGGGGAGACCTTCTAGTGGCCTTCCAGTACCTGAAGAAGCTCCAGGAAGGGTGGGGAGGGACTTTGGATAAGGGCAGGGAGTGACAGAACAAGGGGTGATGGCTTTAAACTGGAAGAGGGGAGATTGAGATGAGATGAGATGTGATGTGAGGAAGAAATTGTTTGGTGTGAGGGTGGTGAGACACTGGCCCAGGTTGCCCAGAGAAGCTGTGGATGCTCCTCCCTGGAAGTGTTGAAGGCCAGGTTGGATGAGGCTTTGAGCAACCTGGTCTAGTGGAAGGTGTCCCTGCTGATGGCAGGGGGGTTGGAACTGGATGAGCTTTAAAGTCCCTTCCAACCCAAACTAGTCTGTGAATCTATGATTTTGCAATGAGATTCCCCACTGTACATCATGCTCACCTTCCATTATTGTAAGGAGAGAATAAGGATGATGGTTTAATTTCTTGAACAGCCTTTGAGGAAGATGATTTTTAAAATTCATCTCATGCCCCAGGAAATCTCCAGTCCTACAAGCAGATGAGCATCGGTGTAACTGCACCCACGAAGGAAGGCAGCATCTCTGGGATGAGGGCCATGCAAGGACTTCCCATCTGA
Source organism: Antrostomus carolinensis (assembly GCF_000700745.2). Classification (NCBI taxonomy): domain Eukaryota; kingdom Metazoa; phylum Chordata; class Aves; order Caprimulgiformes; family Caprimulgidae; genus Antrostomus; species Antrostomus carolinensis. The sequence goes on along the minus strand of NW_010324513.1, from coordinate 20,464 downwards.
TCCTTTGTGGACTTGTGCTCGGTGCCAGCTGAAGCCTGGCAGGTCATCAGACACAGGCAGGAAAAAGAAAACAGGGCACAGCTTCAAAGCACATTTTTAAAACTAAGCAGGACTCAAAGCAAATTTCCACTACAGCACTGGAAAAAAAAAATATATTTTGCTTACAGACTGCAGTTCTGCCACATTCACGTTTAAACCATCGGCCACGGAGCAGTGGTGCATAACAGCAGCGGTGTAATTTTTCATTCTACTGTCCTGAGAATGGTTAAACCATCATTTGTTCAAGGTTAAAAAAACCAACAAAAGTTCCTCTTGTGCTGAGTAGAAATAGGCAGATTTTCTGCTTGAAAAGTGAAATACATAAAGTTTTGAATACTTCGCATTTGAATGGAAATTCTTGCACCGCCCGAGCCCTGACGATGATGTGCTTGTAATGGGGAATCAACAGCGACAGGGCTGGGGAGGGTGCACCTGGCGCGGCGGCTGCCTGCCTGCACCCAAATGAGAAAATAATTTATTTTTCTCAATCGAAATTTATTTCATGAAAAGTCATTATTCTAAAATCAGTGTAAACAAATCAAATGGCAGATGAGAGCAGCCCTCCAGCATGGGGAGCAGCCTCGGTGTGTGCTGCAGCCAGCGATGGCAGAGATGGGCTGCTGGTGTAGAATCATAGAATAGAATCATTGAATGCTGTGCGTGGAAAGGGACCCACAAGGATCATGGAGTCCAACTCCTGTCCCTGCACAGGACAATCTCAACATGCAGCCCATGTGGCTGAGGCCCTTGGCCAAATGCTTCTGGAATCTTGTCAGGGTTGGTGCCATGAGCACCTCCCTGGGGAGCCTGTCCCAGTGCTCCACCACCCTCTGCCTGAAGAACCTTTTCCTCATGGCCATCCTCACCCTCCCCTGGCACATCTTCCTGCCATTTCCTCTGCTCCTGGTGTTGGTGGCCAGAGAGAAGAGATCAGTGCCTGCCCCTCCTCTTCCCCTTGGGAGGAAGTTCTAGAAAACAAGGAGATCTCCTCTCAATCTCCTCTCCTCATACAGCTTCCCCTCTAAACCCTTCACCATGACAGAGCAGATATGGACTGTGGCAGCCAGCCGTACATAGCACCAGGGCAAAGTTTCTGGTGTGTTCTGGTCTGTGGAATGTTAAGAAATGCACATGTTAATTCTACCCCACTCTTCTGCACACCCCACAGCATTTCAGCCATGGTCTGCTGCATGGAATGCTCCAGGCAGGGAGATGTGGGATAAACTTGTTCTGCATCCATCTCTGCAGGATAACATCTATTCAGATTTATGAATTTATAACCACTGTAGATCATGATCTAAGAAACTAAGGTGATTTTTGGTGCTGAGACCAGGCCAGGGTGCACAGCAGCTCCTGCTGATGGGCTCTGCATCTGCAAGAGAGGTCCCGGGAACTATCCATCCCATTTGGATGCCGCAACTAGGCAGAAACCTTTAGCAAAAGCTGCTGGGCAATTCTCACACACACAGCACTTTTTTATAGCTCTCTCCACTGATTCATTGGAAAACAGAAAATTCTTAAATTCTCAGAGAAATAAATGCCCTTTGTTTCAGTTCCTTCTTGACAGGCGTATTTATGATGATCACAAAGAAAAGATCATAACAATTCCTGGCAAAAAAAGGAAGCAAGAAGAGCGAGATGAGCTACGGATAATAAGTAACAAATCAGGAAAGGGAAGAAGATAATGGTTGTGATTAAAAATCAGATGCTATGAAATAAAGAACAATGGATACAAGAAGTAAAAGTATCCATTAAAAAAAAAATCCATATCCAAATGCATTATGGACAACAAGAAAATATTTTAAATTATCTGGAACAAAAGAAATTCTAGCAAAATTATGGTGTTATAGATCCGTTTTTTGATAGGTGCAGTAATGTTGTCAATAATAATGCAGACGATGCAAAAGAGCCCAAAAACCTGCTCTGTGAAACAATGAAGACAACGTATTTCCAGCTCTCAGTCCCCATCATATTCTATTCCAAGAGTGACTGCATAGCAGCTACCAAGTTGTTAACAGTTTAAAAAATGTTAAGCTGAAACCTTAATTAACCAAAATAATTATTAATTTTTTAAAGCTTTCAATTAATTTTTAAACTAGTTTTCATCTGCAAGATGAGCCAACTTGTTTCTAAATTTGTACAGAAAATCACTAAATATTTTAAAAGAATAACAGAATAAAGCTGGCATCGTGGTGTTATTGAGAAGAGAGTGAAAAATGGGGCTACAGCACATCATCAACCCTGTGACCCCACCTTGGGTGTCACTGTCCCCCTAAGGCTTCTCCCCTCCCTCCACAAGCCCCTACTCCACTATATGCTTGTATTTGGTCTACTCTATAAAATACCTTCCTTTGTCTTCCCCTCAGCACCAAACGCACAATATTTTTTTATAAGCTGGGAAAAAAAAGTGTTTCCAAAAGCATCTTGCAAGCCTGAGTTTTGCCTTTGACGCAGACATTTATTGTCCTTGTTATTATGGGAAAAAATATTTTGAAATGTTTTAGTTTGTTGGGTCACAGCAGGTAGAAGGTGACATGGAAAGCTCAATTCGTGATTTGTGAGATTAAGGGTTATTTTGGACATTCGGGGGTTTGCTCTCAGTGAAATCACCGCACCAACTCAGCAAAATAGTTACAGGGTCACTGTGACCCTAATTTGATTAGAAATCTTGAAGCAAAACTGATGTTTAACCAGGGGAATGATGCATTTCACCTCTACTGCAAAACATGAGCTAATGAAAGTGAAAACCAGGTGATTTGGGTTCTAAAAGAGCATTTTTGAGAAATAACTCCCTTGAGCCTGCCCTGAGCTTGTCCTTCCTTCTAGTACACCATTTCTCTCATCTAGGCAGGCTTGGAGGCTTTGCTATAGGATGATAAATCACTGGTAGGTCTTTGCTTTGTTAGAACTGTTATTTTGGGTGGGAAGGAGGGTTTTGCTGCTGCTGCTTCTTTTCTGCCTGAGCAAGCCTGGACCTTCTTATGACAACTTCCAATGTGACTAGTTGGAGTCAGACTACCAGAAGTAGCACATCTTATTTAAGCTTTGTCTAATCTCTGCTTAACTGGGCAGTGAACTTGTCTGGAAGGGCCCCTGCACTGCTAGAGAAGGAATTAACACCCGCTGGGGTATGCTGGCACCCGTACGCTGAAACCCGTGGCTTTCCACGTTGCCAGCTGTCCTGTACCTCAGCAGGGCTTTGCACAGCAGTGTCCTGGCTCGTAACACCGAGCAATGGTGGGAATAGCTGGCGGGATATCAAACATGCCCCAGGGCAAAGCCACGGCTGCACAAGGGCACTGCAGGGAGCTTTAAGCCAGGAGCACAGTGTGTTCCTCTCCTGCTGCCCCCAGGAACTGTGTGAGATTCTGTAATTCAGGTTCTACAGAGTCAGGAGGCTCTTGGCTGCAACTGAAGAAAAGGAGGCTGAGGGGAGACCTTCTGGCTCTCTTCAAGTCCTTGAAAGGAGGGTGTAGAGAGGTGGGGGTGGGTGTGTTCAACCAAGGAACAAGTGACAGGACAAGAGGAAACAGCCTCAAGTTGCACCAAGGGCAGTTGAGATTGGATGTGAGGAAGAATTTCTTTCCAGAAAGGGTTCTCAGGCATTGGCAGGGGTTGCCCAGGGCAGTGGTGGAGTCCTCATCCCTGGAGGGATTGAAGAGTTTTGTAGACATAGTGCTGAGGGACATGGGTTAGTCAGGGACTTGTCAGTGTTGGGTTAATGATTGGACTCGATGATCTGAAAGGGCTTTTCCAATCCAGGCAATTCTGGGATTCTGGGATCTGCACTGAAGTTATAGATGAGCCTGAGCCTGAGCCCATGCCCAGCTACAAGCTGATGGAGAGATTGGAGCAGGGATGCAGGTCTTCTCACCCACTGCCGGGGGAGAAGACCTGCCCAAAGAGTGCATGGGATGGTAACTTCCATGCATTGACCTCAAGTGGCCACCAGCACCATTATCAGGTTCCCAGTGTTATAAGGGCACCTTTGAATCAACGCAGAGGATTGTTCTCAGAGAAAAATGCATCAACAGAAGCATTAGCTGGAAAGTTTATCTAGGTTTTTTGCATCTTACTCCTGGTCTCTCTCACTTAATACTGAAGACATTCACCATCTTTTGGCAATTCAGTGCTTTCCATAGCAGTCTGGACACGTGACATCCTTCATTTTGATGCAGTACAAACATTAGAGATTTTTTTTCTTTCTTTCTTTGCCATAATGGGTTTCATTTTGAACAGAGTTTGCTGAGTTGAAATATCTTCCATGGCAGGCGGATGCGTTTTCCTGCACTGAAGCCAGGTGAGGGTGTATTTTATCACCTGAACCCTGGGCTGAAGCCCTGAACTCAAACTGCGGCTGCATGATCTGCTCGTCCCCACACAAAGGCAGGGCTGGCAGGGCTGGAGGGATGGATTAGCAAGAAGGGCTGCTGCTCTTTAAGCAAGCCTGGCTGGGCAGTCGTTGAGACAGCACAGGCTGGGTGTTTGGTAAGAAACCACACAGCACTGAGTGCTCTTCATCTTGTCCCCAAGGAGCGTACCGGCTGGGGTGGGCATTGATTAAATTGATCTCCCAGGCGTCTGTAAGAACTGTTGTTCATTTTTGCAGCTTCTCCCTGCAACCCATGGCACACATGAAGCTCTGAAGGCAGAGAGGTGCATTTGGTGGTACAGAGGACATTCATGGACCTTTGTGTGAGAACCTGTTCCTCAGCCACCTGAAGTGCAGGGTGTCACATCCCAACACTTTTTTAGCAGGCACAGGCAAGGCTGTGTCCAGTGTCCTTCCAGGTATCGAGCATCCCACTTCCCTGGCCCCAAACACACCCCAGGAGGGAGATATGCATTAAGTCTTCCTCAAGCTAAAGCCGTATTTCAAACCCTATTCTACTGGTATTTGAAAATAAGTGGACTGAATTGAATTCTCATCTCCCCACTTCCAGAAGCCCAGGAGAACTGCTCAGAAAACATCAGTTTCTCCATTTTCAGAGTGGCCAAGCTTGTAGGAAAAGCCAGAAAACCATAAAAATAAAAAAATATCTAGCCCCTGCATCAATGGTTGTTATTCACCACCGTCAGTGCGTATATCAGCCTGATGACACAAATCAGACAGACCACGTGGGTCACACTCAATGCCTACCTACATGCCTAGCACCACGCTAGCACACAAGGACAGCAGGGCTGACAGCAGATTCACACCTTGCACAGCACCAACCTGCCAGACCAGGGTCAGCCCCATGATGCTGTAGTCACACCAGGATGATGGTTGACCCTGGCAACTGCTTGGGCAGGGTAGATGCTCTCCAGCTGGGAAGGGTGAGAAGGGGGACCACAGGTGCTTCTGGTCATCAGCAGAACCTTTAAATTCCCACCAGTGGGGCAATACTTTAAAGTGAGTTGCAAAGGGTGTGGAAGGACAGGCTCTCCTTGGATGTGCTGAAATATTTATATCGTACTTGCAAGGACCTGGTCTGGCTTGTACGCCTGTTTGCCTAACTGATGATGGCTTGATAGCTGCAGCAGGGAGCTTGTTAATTGAATTCCAAAGGGACTAATTACGGCAGGAATAAGAAAGCTCTCTGTCATCTTGCAGGTTTTTCCACACGTCTGGATTTGAGGGGGCTGCAGGAGCCAGGACTTATTGGCAAGAAGCAGTTGGAGGAGCTGCGCTGCCGCAGCCTGGGGTGTTGCTGCCCTGCTGCTGGGCACAGAGAGGGGTGATGACAGGTTTTGGGGAGATGCCATCACCGATTTCCCTTCTCTGGGGACTGGAGAGGTGCTCTGCTCACTGGGGACAGCTGGGTGCTAAGGTAAGTAGGTGGATGTGAGTGCAGCAC
>NW_010324513.1:8293-14556 GCF_000700745.2 Antrostomus carolinensis | reverse complement strand
CTGCTACGTGTCTCCTTGTGCTTCAGTTTGGTGACTTCTGGGTGGGTTCTTTCAGGTCTTCAGCTAAAAAATGTCACAAAAAAGCAATCAAGACCCTGTGTATTCCCCCATGCCCAGGAGAAAGGGTATTTCCAGGCAGGGGGATTAGGGGCTCCCTTTGCAATGGCACCCCAGGGCATTCAGCTGCTCTGTTGTTGAGCAGCCGCGCTGTGGCAAGGCTTGACCTGTCTGTGCAGTGCTGGACACATGTGAGGGTCCTCAGAGTGGGACCCCCAGGCTGAATGTCACCATGGCTGTCACCTGCAGGTGGGCAAGCTGTGAGGGACTGGGTATATGCACAAGGGTTCTTATCCCAGATGTGCTGTGGGGTGACTCGCAGCTGGATGTGGACACGAGGAGCCCAAGGGTTGCAAGAACCTGTCCCTGTGCATTGCTGGGTGCACAGGATGCCGCTGCAGAGAGCATTTCCCTTGGCTGTGAGCCCCAGTGCCACTGCTTGCCCAGCCCCTCTCCTCACACCACATCCTGCAACCCACCCAACTGGTCCACTGCAGAGCTCGGCCCCAGGGAGGCAACCAGAATGTCCTTAGTTAAAATATATGTGGTTTTTATAAGTGTGTATATGTATGACCACAATCCTTCCTGCTTTCAGAGGTTATTAACTCCAGCTGTGCTGGGGATGCTGTTCACACCACAGTCATAGCCATGTGCTGCTGGAGAAGCACTGAAGGGGGTGAAGGACTTCCCCAACCACCTTAGTGACTGGAAAAAAAACCCAGAATGTACTGTGCTGCTACATCCTAAACCAGCACTTGGCCCTGCCTATTTGACAATTTCACTGACTGATATACCACACAGAAAATGATTCTTGGCTACTAAAGGGTTTTATTGCAGCCAGGGAGTCGCATCACAGTGAGGATGATCTGAGGGCTGGAGCAGCTCTGCTGTGAGGACAGGCTGAGAGAGTTAGGGCTGTTCAGCCTGGAGAAGAAAAGGCTCCGGGGAGACCTTCTAGTGGCCTTCCAGCACCTGAAGAAGCTCCAGGAAGGGTGGGGAGGGACTTTGGATAAGGGCAGGGAGTGACAGAACAGAACAAGAGGTGATGGCTTTAAACTGGAAGAGGGGAGATGGAGATGAGATGTGAGGAAGAAATCGTTTGGTGTGAGACACTGGCCCAGGTTGCCCAGAGAAGCTGTGGCTGCTCCTCCCTGGAAGTGTTGAAGGCCAGGTTGGATGAGGCTTTGAGCAACCTGGTCTAGTGGAAGGTGTCCCTGCTGATGGCAGGGGTGGTGGGACTGCATGAGCTTTAAAGTCCCTTCCAACCCAAACCAGTCTCTGATTCTACGATTTTCACCTGGCCCTGGCTATATGTTTTGGGGACATAGTGACAGTTTGGGGGTGCCTGGGGGCAAGTGCCCTGTTGTACCATTGCCCAGCGCTGGTGCAGTAGTGCTACTGCTGCTACAAGAGTGCAAAGTGATTTTTTTTAATTTTTTTTTAATTATTTTTTTTTCTCTCCAAGTGGCAAGGAGAAGACTGGTCCTCTCATATAGCTGGAATAAAATTTGGGGTACCCTGTGCAAAAGGATGAGCTGTACATGAATTTCACTTCCTTCTGCCAAAGGCACTAAGGGCATTGCTGGCCCTCAGGGATGAGAAGGGCTGTGCTGAGCCGCAGTTTGCAGCGGTGGGAGCAGGACCCAAGTCTCTGGCAGCCCCAGCCACGATCTCAGATGTGTCTGCTCGGGGTCAGCTCCTCTGCTAATCGCCATACGCTCCACTCCTGGTAAAGCACATGGCTCCCTGTATGCTACTACCATGTCCAGTCTCATATGGTGTCCCCGTTCCTCTAAAGCAGCAGGTTACAAATGTCTAAATGCCTTGAAAAGTGAGTACTGAAAGGTTTGTAAGGGGTGTGGCAGGGGTGATTGTCATGGACTGTTGCTTCCCCTGCTTTCAGATTTTTGGGAAATGAAAAGTGTGTGATACAGCTCAAACTGCCTCCAACTGCGCTTCTCGTTTGTGTGACCATGCCGGGCCTCCAAGGATGGGGAACTGCAGCTTCTGCGGCAGCTCTGGGTATAAACCTCATGGCAGGATGAGCTGTCCCCAGAGGCTCAGGTTTTGGCAGGAGGAGATGTCCAGTGTAACCTATAGCACCCCACAGCCCATGGGTCTGGGGTGAAGGTGTGGCCAGGGAGAAGCTACCTGGCTGAAAGCACTGGCAGTAGCCTGTTTTGTCCTGGGGTAGAGGCAGAAAGAGGTTTATAGACCCAAACCCAGGAGCTCCAGCTGGGTATTTCACCTTTGTGACTCCAGGACAACCAAGGGCAATAAGAGGGACATATCTTAAAAATGTAGGAAATACCTTGCTGGGAAAAAAAGAAAGGCAATAGGTGAATTTACTGGAGCCAACATATAACAGAAAATGGGCTAAAGATAGAGACAGCTATCGAGAAATAAAACAAATCAATTTTTAATGGGTTTGCCTGTGCTTCAGACTGGTGCCAAAAAGCTTGGAGTGATCCAGGTAGAAAGTAGTAAGTTGCTGAGATATTTATACTGCTTCTGGACAGGGCTATGGTCTGGGGTATTTACTTCATTGGGAGGGGGTGTGTATTGCAGATGAGCTTCCATTTCTTTCCTTCTCTTTATAATAAAACTCAGATTATTATTTTTTTTTCACCCCCCAAAGTTTTCCCATTATTTCTGACTTAGGGTTTATTCCCTGGCAGTATCTGCCCCACTTCAAAGGAAAGAAAGGTGCTTTTTCTGGGGGCCAGCAAGGCTACGTGGGCACGTGGTTACCCAGAGAGTAGCTGGGGGACTGCTGGATTGAAAACAAACCTGAAAAAAAGGACCTACCAGCCAGGGAAGAATATTTCTATTCTGCCTCATTCTGTATTTTCTGTAATTGAAGAGGCTCAGGTGTTCCAATAAAACCCAGCTGCTGGGTTTTGTGCTTTTCCTTGGGGGAAAAGGTACAGGCAGGCTCTCCTAAAGCCCAGCTCAGGGACTTCTCAGTGTTTCACTGGCTTGTTATCAATAATAGAAACAATGGTAATGAAACATCTCTGGATCTTCAAGTTTCATTTCTTCTTCAGCCCTCATGTCTCAAAGGTAAACTGTTACATTGCCAATATTGAGTGCAGGGTTGTTTGAAAGTATTAAGGCCCCAGTTCATCAGAGGTCATGTTTTATTTGATTTTGGTCAATCAGTAGTTTCTTGTGTTTGCATCTGCTCCTGGAAGTAAATGTCTTCTCAGTTTCTGTGCCAGTGCCAGCAGCAGTCAAAGGCTTCCCGGGTGCCTGGATGTGTATGGGGGGAATCTCTACCACCACTCTGCCCTGAGGATGTCAACCAGAAAAGATCCTGAGCCCTCATTCTGAGTTCTGATACTGCACCTTTTCCAGCGTCTCTGGCTTCCAGGCTGGAGCACCTGGACCCAAGCCTCAGATGGAGCAAAACTGTTTGAACCCAGCAGGAAAAACCCATTTTGTGCCCAGACCTCTCAGCTTGCAGCAGCAACCTGTCCTACTGCTGCCTCTCGAGGTACCTGACTGATCTGTGCACATACAGTGGCCAAAGCTCTGGGGGACCTGGAGGAGGGATGGGAATTAGAAGTTTTCAGCATTGGTGTGTGGATGACTTCCAGCACCCACCATGGTCTTGGATGTGCATGGTGTGTGTTTCTTGCCCTGGGAAATGCCAGACTTGTTACAAACCAGCTGTCCATGGGCAGTAAGTCCAACCTGAGCATCCTGACCACATCAGTTTTTGGTTCCTGCCAGTGATGTCAGTCCTCTGGAAAACACAAAAACTCTACAAGAACTTCATTCTGTGTCCTTAAGAGTGACAGCAGAGCTTAAAAATATTGATCAGAAGTTAAGAACAGCAGTGATTTTGCATTCTATTCTGAAGATTTAAGTTTCCAAGCTTTGGTTTTCAGATTAAAAAAAAAAAATGTGTCTAGGAGGAGGCAGTCATATTTCATAAAGAGTTCAGTATTGTCCAAAATGTGGTAGCAACCCTCTAGGTAAGATTACTGATGCAGATGGCTCTGGAGCAGCCCTGCTGTGCTCCCTCTTTGCAGAACTGCCAACATAACTATGAACCCAAACACCTGGTCTAGAGATCCACCTCTCCATCTCCATCTCGGCCCCTTTCACAACATGGTTATTGTTAGGCACTTTTTGCATCTCTTGCTTTCTAACCGATGATTTTTGCTGTCAGCTTGCTCTCATCCTATTTATTATATAGGTTCTTTTATTTGTTTTTATTGCTTCTCTCACCTTTCATCTAATCAAGGTGCATTTTGTCATTGCATTTTTTTATCCTGCGTGGCTTTTCAGAACACATTTAGGACATCTTTTTAAAGGTCTTCAACTCTAAATTAATCCCTCAAATTATTCCAATAATTTTCCTATTTTTTCAGCAAGGCCCTTCTGTGGCCACAGTATGTGCCTGTATCAGTGCCCAGGCACAGATTGTATTTGGGCAGAGCAATGAAATCAGGGTATGGTAGATAGTTGTTAATAAGGAGTCTTGTTTGGTGATCAGTTCACCCTAACCCATTAGAAGAGGGGCTAAGTATTCTGAAGGTAATGAGTATTTTGAGTTCAAAAATAAGGTAATGAATATTTGAGTTAGAAAACAATCAGGGTATGTTTCTGAAGCTTCAAGGATGTGTGATTAGGTGCCACCCACGGTTCCCCCAGAGCCACAATAGCACGGGGTGTTCCTATCTCCCTCTGGGTTCACTGAAACCAGAGTTGGTCAATCTCCATCACTCCCTTTCAGGTACGGTATGGGGACAAGGAAGAAAATCCTCTTCCTTTTGAAGAGGTCACTCAAAAATCCCCAATCCATGGGCACAGGCTGAGGAACAGAAAGTTACCATGTGTCGGGTGTTTTACCGGAGATGCTGGGGGCTGTCTCCTTTCTTAGAGAGAAAATAAATCTTGAATTACCTTGTTTTCTTTTCCAATAAAGCTGCATGTTGGCAGTTGCCTTGGAGCTAATAATCTGACACAGTGCTGTGCATCTGTGAATGTTTGTAGCATGGGTGTGCTGGTTCTGTGTCTGAGACTGACAGTGCAGCTCTATATTGTTGTTTTCCTACCACTATATTGTGTTCCCAGCGAATCATAATAAAAAAGAAACATGAAGGTAGGTGATTTATCATAATACAAAAATAAAAGGCATAATAATGTAAATTATGCACATCATTAACCTCAACTGGTGCTCTACAATGGACACAAATTCTGCAAGAAAATTATCTTTAGGTTGAGCTATGACAATTTTCTCTGAGGGGTTTCTCTATAGGTGCTGGAAGACTCATGTGTCCTCTTCTCTTGAGGTTTGAGCCCTGTTAATACATTAACAGCAGTATAAGGTGCTTGTTCCTCCTCAGGGGCTGCATTGTGTGACCCATGGAGAGGCTGTGGTACCCCCAGGTACGGTCCTGCTCCACCAGTAAATCAATAGCATCTCAGGCAGCACAGATGGGATTCATCGGGCTACAGTAGATGTGAACCTGTCACCATCAGCTCCTTGTCTGTTTGAGGCAGATGAAGTCAATGGCACAACTCATCTCCTCCTGCAGAAGATGTCAGGTAAGGGTAGGTGAACTGCACACCACTCCAAAGCGCTGTGTGTCCCCTCCGGCTGCGTAGGAAGTCAAAACCAGCCAGCTCTGTCTTGATGTCTAACTTTGATGTCTAACATTGCCAGAGGTGAATCCCATGCCATGCTACTGTGTTCTCAAGAAATGCAACAGAGGAGGAGAGGAATCGGTGTTGCATGCCTCCTCCTTTCCAATTTCTCTCCTTCATTTCTGCTCACTTCTTACCCCTTTCCTCTAAGAAAGAGGAAAGAGTTAATTTAAACTCTTTCATCAGATCACCCTCATCAAAGGTAAGTGGGCTGCAGCCTGAGTGGGATTTCCCAGCCCCCTCCCATCACCAAGATTCCTAAAGCTGGTTTAAAGCAACTTAAAACTTTCCTGCATAGAATTTTCCCTTGCAAAAATTAGACCTCATGAAAATAAATAATTCCCAGAGGAAATTTCAATTTGATTACAAATATTGACTTGCTTGGGGGAAGTTTTTTTTTAAACAAAAATCCATTTGGAATCAACATTTTCAAATTAAACATGTATGTTCGCTCTGTTATAGTACTTAACTTGGAAAAATATCAATTTTGTTTCCAGTGGTTGGGGATTTTAGGAGTTTCTTCCATCCATATTTTTCTGCAAGAGCTG
>NW_010324513.1:0-8261 GCF_000700745.2 Antrostomus carolinensis | reverse complement strand
AAAGGATTTGTTTTAATTTTAAAGGATTAAAAAAATGTAATATGAAATGTTGTAAATCATTTTCATGCTTCTAAAAAACTCATAAAAACCCATAAATGTGTATATTAAAGCTGTAGCCCCAGGAGATGCCTGAGCTGCAGAAGCACCAGGCAGAGCAGACACGGTAGGTGCTGTTCCTCTGGCATTCCTTGGACTGTCTCCATCACCTCTCTGCTCCCATTTCCAGTAGGTCAGAGTGATTTTTGTGAGAATGTGGCGGCCAGGAGATGTAGGAGATGAGCAGACAGTTGGGAAGAACTTGGTGGTCTACCAGACTAGTGGTGGCACCAAGCTCTGCATGGATTCTCCATAATTTCTGGGTTCAACCCAGGAGCATGGTGACCCTCAGGACCCAGAGATTCTCCCCTAGAGGCATTCAAGCCAGCAGCTGTTTGTATGGGTCACTGAACTCCATTTTGGGCTTCACACCCCACCGAAGTTGTACTTTAAATGCCTCTATGCCCTTCTAGGTTTGGTGTTGTTGGACAAAACAAAAAGCAACTGCTTACGACGTGTATTCCCCCCCAGGTTATATCTTTCTCCACTGAGAGTGATCCTTCTGCCCTTGGAAATGCTGAAGTTGAGCTGAAACACTTCAGAAACCTCACACATTTCAGGACGTGGGGTGCTCAGGTGTGGATGTGTGCTGCTTTTGTCACTTTATGGATTTAAAAAAGGTAAGAAACCTACTTAGCTGCATCCAATGTAGGAGCTTTGTCAGGGCAGGGGGAAAATTGTTCTTCATATGAGAAGACCCTGGTGAGCTCTGTCTCCTGCTTGTTCTTGGAGGGGAAGCAGTGGGTAGGAGGAAGAAGGAGCTGGAGGAACAGCAACCTTCTGATATAGACAAGGTTTCCACACGCTGATATTTGTCCTGTGGGAGGTACTGATGGGGGCCAGCCTTCAGCCAAACATGTCTCTGCCAAAATAAAACAAATCCATTTATTTTAAGACTCAGGAATGGTCATAAGTGACCATGCCTGGAGCTGGGAGCTTTCCTGAAGCCTGAATCAGGGGGAAGTAGGGTTAAGCTCTCCCCAGAGTGGGGGACCACCCCAGGTCCCCAGCAACAGCTGCTCAGGTCACTGCTGAAGATGAGCAAGCTCTACTAGAGACACTGTTCACTGGAGGCGTCCAGGTATCAGCCAGAAATTACTCCAGACTGTGGAAGTGCTTTTTAGGAGCACTTTATTAATAGACGCAGATAACAAATTGCTGATAACAAATGCAAAAAGCCCTTGGACAAAAGGCCTGTTTACCCAGGCAATATCCCCACTGAGCACAGCAGCCATTAGTCGCAGCAGGAGGCACTGGGAGCAGCTCTCTCTGGCAAGGAGCTGCAATCTTACATCAAAGCAGGAAAACAAATGCTTGAACTGTTTACTATAGCAAAAGTGCAACCTCTGCACCTTCCCAGCCATACCCTAGCACACACATGAGCAGGCATCGGGCTCCAGTAAGTGATGCTCAGAGGATGATGAGATGATCAGAGGGCTGGAGCACCTTTCTTAGGAAAAAAGGTTGGAGCTTGGGCTTGTTTGGCTTGGAGAAGAGAAGGATCCGGGGAGACCTCATTGTGGCCTTCCAGTACTTGGAGGGAGCTCAGAAACAGGAGGGAGAGCGAATTTTTCCATGGGCAGATACTGATAGGACAAGGGGAAATGGTTTTAAACTAAGAAAGGGGAGACTTAGGTTGGATATTAGGAGGAAATTTTTCACCCAGAGGGTGGTCAGACACTGGCACAGGTTGCCCAGAGAAGTTGTGGATGCCCCATCCCTGGAGGCATTCAAGGCCAGGTTGAATGGGGCCCTGGGCAGCCTGATCTAGTGGTTGGCAACCCTGTCCACAGCAGGGGGGTTGGAAATGGATGAGTTTTAAGGTCCTTTTCAACCCAAACCATTCTGTGATTCTATGCTTGAGCCTGTCTTGCACCACACAAGGCACAGCGAAGCCTGGAGGCCTGATTGTGGTCCCCTGTGCCTGGTGTTTGCCCATCTCCGAGGTGCAAGCGTCTAGCACTTGTACCACAATTCCTCAATGCTCTTTCTCAGACACTTGTGTTTCACATACACTATTCTCTGCAGACATGATTAAACTGTTTAGGATGATGGATGTTGCCAATGAGCATAACCTCTTTTGAGGTTAATTAATCATTTGTAAACCGACCTTTGGATGAATGCATTATTCATTAGTACTCCTGAACTAACAGGACAGATAATTTTCAGCCACTGGGTTTTTTGTCAAACTCTTTAGTTATTCCATAACTGAGGGCAATGCCCCTGGGTGCTGCATCCATGCAGGATGCTCACGCTTGCTCGTCATTTAGACCACAGCCCCAGTTCAGGCTGGACCACAGCCCAACAGCGGCTTTTCTTCCCCACCTGCATATTCCTTCCTTAAAGCCTGACTGACCTTAAACTATCTTGAAGACTCCTCTCCAGGAGCTTGACATTTAAAAGTGCAGTGACAGAAAATAACTTCTTCTAAAAATACGTGTAACTTATTTACCAGCGTGAGGAGAGGGAGAGAAGAATTCAAATGAAGGCATACATATACATTGTGCTGCTCAATTGTGACTCTTTGCTGATGTCACATGGTAGCACCACTAACTCCTCCAGCAAAGCTGGAGGAGTAAGTGCATTATGCATTATGGTGGCATGAAAGGCTTTTCCCTTACATCCAAACATGGGACTGGACAAGGAGGAGCGAGGATAAGGAGAGAGGGTCCCCTCCCCGGCTCAAGGAGAGCACAGGGCAAGTCTCTAGTCTTGGGAGACCCAAGGAACTGATTTAATATCTCACAGCCAACAAAAGTGAAGGCAGGAAAAGACAAGCCAGCATTTATTGAGAAAATACCCATGGATCATTCTTTGTCAGATTACATAAATGAAGACAGTGGAGAGGAAAAAAAAAAGGAAGAAAAGAAATTTAAGACTAAACGCTGCACAAATTGGTGAGCTCAGTACTCAGGAAACTGCTTATATTGCCATGGGGAAAAGCCTCCTGCACCCCTGTCCTCCCAAGTGAGATCGGACCCCAAACGGGCTCTTCAACCCCTTCCCCACCCAAAACTACAGCATAGCTGTGTGAGAGTCTCCTGAACGTGAGATGTTCATGTATCTTTAATTATTGTTTCAGCCACATAAATCCATGCTGAATTAAAATTCATGATGGTTCTAGGGTACAAGTGCAAACAATTTGTTCGGTAAACTTTACTCTAATTGGCATTCTGAAAATTTCCTGTTAATCAAGCCCCTTGGGCTCAGTTTACCAGTGTAGTTCTGCTTGCGAATGTCAGTGCTCGGAGGGTGCACGCTTGTATGCCGATTTCAAGGGTCTTTATATGATATTAACTCACACACCTTGTCCTCACATTAATTTGCAAGTAATTTTTTAACAACCTTCTGTGGCCCTGTCTTTTATCTCACTGCTTCATTACTCGAGGCAAGCAAGCGAGTTTTTTTAAGAGCGTTTGTAAAACCTGAAATAAAATTGCACTCAGAAATGTCTAGGATCTGAACCGAGGGCGCCTGAAATTCCTCCCTGCAGGAGCCACGTTTCCAGTGGCACTTGACTCCAAGTGGCCACGGGAGAAATGAGAAGATGCTCAGGCCAGCACAGTAAGTGTCAGGCGTGTGAGTGGTGCCGCTGCACGGCAAGTCCAGCCAAATGCACCCAGAAATGGGGCTACAGAGGTGGGTAACGCTGCCGTCCTCTTGAGCCAAGGATATGAATGTCATCCAAAGAGTTTGAGTAGAGCTTGGTTTTCATCCCATCCCCATGTGCATGGAGAACACTAAAAACAACTCCAGGAGATGCCAGGGTCTTGGGGGGTCCTATAGCAGAGCCCTGCTTCCCATATACTGTCCAACATGGACCAGCTGGCCAAATCTGGATCTCTTTCTCTGAGCAACACCCTCTCTGCAGCAATGCCCTGTCAGTCCCACATGGGATCACTGCCAGGAGAATTTTAGGAGCTTTCAGTGATCCTCTCTTCAGTTTTGCAGCTTTATTAGGCTAGTCCTTAACTTACATCCCAAGAGATTTGGGAATAGGAGAAACTATGTATAACCTGAGCATCTCTTGCACCAGCACAGTAAGACAGAAGAACAGAAATAACAAAATAATGAGCATCTGACAGAGATCAGGAAAGCGGTGGAGAAGCTCTCTTGGATGGAAATACACGGTAAGGAAACATATGAGAACTGGCAGTTCCCAGAAGAGACCAAAGACGGTGCACAACAGCAAACTGCTCCCCTGTGAAAGCAGATAAGAAGCATAATTAGATGGCATTACAGCAGCAGCAGGATCTGGAAGCTGGAAAGAAATCGTATGGAAAGTCGAAACGAGCATGTCTGGTGGGAGAACGGAGGAATAATACAGGTTCACAGCATGAGAGTGGCTAAGTCTGCATGCACAAGGTTTCGGAGGCAACCAGCAAAGGTCTGCAAATAAATTAGATGCAAAATGAGAACAGAAAGATGTGTAGGGGCGTATGCGTCTGGGGAAGGAGAATGGACTGAGTGTTCAAAGCAGGAATTTGCCTCATCTCCCTTGTTTTGCTCTTTATAAAAAGGTTAATTGTGAATGAAACTTAATGAAACAGGCTTTGAAGGGAACTGTGGAGAAGGCCAGTATAAGGAAAGAACTTTAAAGCCATTTGGATATGTCAAATGTATTCAGTCAGAGGATCTGATAAATGCACCCAAGAATGTTGAACGTTTGGTGGTTATCTTCAAAATTTATGAAGGTGCAGAGGTCCCTGGAGATGAGAAGCACCTCACTTTAAAGAGGAAACTTAAAAAAAAAAAAAATCATCTTAATCTGAATTGCCTGAAAGAGGCTGGAAGGAACTGTTAAATAAGCAACTTGTAAGATGTAAAATGATTACTAAAATCAAAGAACAAGGGTTTGTAAAGGACCAGTCATGTCAACCCAATTTAATTTCCTTCTTTGATAAGGCAACAGGCGTACTTGATGATGGAGAAGCAGAAAACATGAGTGAGGCCTTTCATATTTTCCCATGGGACTGCCTCAACCAAGCTGAGAAAACAGCTTCTCAAAAAAATCAGAGTTCAACTAGCAGGGTCACTGCTCCTGAAGAGGAGGGATCAAGGGAGAAGGAGGCTTCTCCAGCCTCCACTGTGGCTCCAGAGGAGAGGCTGTCAACCTTCCTCTCCATACAGCCAGTGGGCCATCTTTCTCCACTTTGGTAGTCCACAGCTTTGCCCAAGGACCTCCTTGTCCAAGGAAAATTGAGACTAAATCTTTGTTATGCTGATTTCTAGCACCTCATGTTGGTTTATCCTTCATTTCCCCAAGACATCAGCTTCCCCATGTGTATTTTAGTAGATGCAGCATTACCCCATATTAACCCCAGATACCAGCATCAAGCCAAGAAGATGATTTTTGCTGGAGCTTCAGTTGCTGCACCTGTGCAAATCCATACAAGCAACCTGCGAAGCCTGTGTGTCAGCATGAAGGCTTTGCTGCTCCACACCCAGCTCTCTGGGTGGACAGATGGACTGATGGATGAGGATCCTTGCAAGCCTCCATCAAGGGACTTTGTGAGCTGTAAGAACTGGCTGCTGGAGGAACACAGGAACAGAAGCTTTTGATACAGTTTCAAACAATGTGTAATTATCAGGTAGCTGAAAATTAGCCCATCTGTGCCTCGGGAAAAGACAATGAGTAAGTTGTGTGTTACTAATGGCTGAAAAGCGCTGGCAACACAAAACAGGAAATTTTCAGTAAACTTTTTTTCTTAAGGTAATGTAATTACACAGCGTAATCCCCAAATTTCCTGACTTTTTGGTGGTTTCTGATAAAGCTTATGAGGTCTTCATCCTCCTTTCTTTTTCCTGTCCTCGTTGCAGCAGCAGAGTCTTTGGCATTTTGAGCAGTGCCAGCCGGCTGGCTGGGCCACCTCAAGCAGCAGATGTGGGGAACGTAAACAGCCTTTACAACAGAATAGCTAACTACATGTATCAGGTTTTTCTAAAGCAGATTGTAAATACACACTGTGCCTTTGCCACAGCCTCGCTATCCGAATGCAAAGCACCCGAGCCTGTAATACTATTTTGGACAAAAATTTCTGTGCTGGTAGAGCTGACTGGACACAGTCTGGGTCTTTGATCCAGGTCAATGCACATGCAAGCGTCAGCGTGGTTCAGATTTAGGACCCCTTTTCTTTTCTCTGCTTTTGGTCCCTGCTGATCCAGCATGCAAAAAAAAACCCCAAACAAACCCACAACCAAACAAAAAAAAAAACAACAAACCCATGATTTCTTTAAGTGCCTTGAGGATCCAGTGATAAGGTCTTTGGGGGTTGGTGAAGCAAAACTGGAATGGCATAAAACTCATGCAAACAGTCCAGGCAGAGTAAATAGCTCATGATTTTTTTATTCATACTTTTGTCTGTGGAATAACTGCGAGTAAATTGCTTTTTCCTTTCCTAGTCCAAATTATTCAGAAAATTTTTCTGCTGATTTTTGCTATTCTCCCTTTTGAGAGCGTTTGCTCTTGAAGATGGCCCGCTTAGCTCTGAATGGAAAGCAAATGTTGCCTTCACCTTCAGTGAACTTTGAAGCAATTGATTTTTACCGGCGTAAGAGAAGAGCTGAGAAGTGACAGCTCCTGGGAGGATGAATTTTGCCATTTCACGACTGTCCATGCAGGAGGATGCAGGCGTCCCAGAAGAAAGATGACAGATGCTCTTTTGACTCATCCCCATTCAGCCACCAGCCCTGTCCTCCTTCACACGTGAGGTCCCGGGACCACCAGCTTCTCTGCAGACACCATGCAGAGAAGCAACTCGTAATAGGGAGGACTCCAAGGAAAATTATTCTTGCTAGCTTTTGTCTGGTAATCTGAGGTCAAGAAAACAAACTGCTTCCTCTCTGCTCTCTCCAGTGCTGCAGTGAGAAATGCAGCCAAGCTCCGGCACCGAGAATAAAGGCAGAGTTGGCACAAACACAGGAGCTCCTTAAATGAGTTTGCCATTAGCCGGAAGGGCTGCAAATTGAAGCGAAGATAAGCCCCTTAGCGCTTCCCTTCTTTAATCCGAGCCTCATAAAAGCAGAGATGTGTTCCTATTCAGCAGGCTTTATACAGAGGCAGGTATTTCATTTACCCAAAAAACCCCTGGATCGGATAAATTATTAATGTTATTTATAAAGGCAATTCTGCCATTCAGCAACTTCTTTTGGATCCCTATGCTTAATCTCACTGCTTAGCATAAGATACACTCCAGTTAAAAGGCAAAATCACATTCCCTTACAAGGCTTGCAAAATAACGGAGTGCTGAGGTGCCTGAAAAAGGGTTGTAGTTTAAATTCCACTTTAAAGACTAATACATTTATCAGCGGCAAACATAAGCCCTGACTTCCGCTTGCTCGTACCCTCCCTGTGTGCTGGATGCAGCCTCGCTCGCGAGCATCAAGAGCCATCAAAGCTACTCAGCGAGAGGGATGAAGATGCAAAACACGCCAGGGCTTATAGGAGCTTCTGTAAGGGTGTTTGGTGGCTGGGTAGAGCCGCGTGGTGAGACAGTAAGTAACTCTGTCCTCTCCTATAGCATGTCCTACAATCTGTCCTGCTCTGGGACACCCACAGCCATGACTTGTGCTTCTGCCGGCTCAGCCCTACACCCACTCCGTGGATCAGGGTGTTATCAAGGGCAGGCACAGCACAAGAAATATCCAAACGTCTCATCGAGCAGAGGCATGGGCTGACACATTTGGGGGAGGGCTGGTTTTGGTAGTGGGGGAAGGGGCTACAGTGATGGCCCCTGTGAGAAGCTTTGCAAAGCTCCCCTGGCTCCAAGGCCGACCCACCTCCAGCCCAGGCTGAGCCAATTAGTGACAGGGAAATGCCTCTTCAAATCCATACTTATGAGGAGAAGAACCAGTTTGGCAAAGTAGGAGAGACCATTGTTTTGAACAAAAAGAGCATTGTTGATATGAGGGAGGAGGAGGAGGGGGGACAGAGAACCTCAGACACCCAGATCAGCATGGAGAAGAGTAGGGAGAGGTAAATGAAATCCCCTGCAGCCCATAGAAGTTCAATGGCAGAGCAGATACCCACATGTGGGCCATGGAGGACTCCATGCCAGAGCAAAAACCTGAGCTCAAGGGTAGTTGTTGACTATGTTGAGTGCTTATGATGAGCAATAAGACCTCAGAGCAGGGTGGGAGGAGGTGCACTGGACTAGAGACCCATC
>NW_010324512.1:0-617 GCF_000700745.2 Antrostomus carolinensis | reverse complement strand
CCTTGCTCCCTGCCTGCCCCGCCTCTGAGATGGTGCCAGCGTCGGGCTCACACCAGAAGGCCGTGCACTGGAAGTGTCGCCCCATGTCCACGATGAGTGCAAAGGTGTGGGCATCCCGGCCCACCCCCAGGAAGGTCACATACCGCACTTGGCACTCCCAGATGTGCGCCGCCTCCTCGTCCTCCTCGGGGCCCCCATGGGCCCATCCACCCCTGGCCACATCCCAGGCAGCCCTGCCAGCCCCACCAGGTCCCCTCTGCCAGGAGGCCGGGCCCCCATGGGGGTTTCTTGTCCCACCCTGCTGGTAGCAGGGTGCTCACTTCAGCTGGAGCCCTCTGTTCCCCCTCCCCACCTGTGCTGGGTGCACCCTCATGGCCATGTCGGACACGTGGATGAGGGAAGGCGTCCAGTGCTCCCGCCCGGGACCCCTCATCAGCTTCTCGATGGCCTCATTCAGCACGTCCATCCCTGGGGAGCGGGAGATCCCAGCCCATCAGCCCCTGTCCCAGCTGCGGGCAGGGTGCAGGCAGGGTGCTGCCAGCTGCCCCCACAGGCAGGGACAGCCTGGCACCGTGGCGTGGACAATCGGCCACCCCATGGCCGGGGGGTCTCGGGCG
>NW_010324511.1:455-732 GCF_000700745.2 Antrostomus carolinensis | reverse complement strand
TAAAAATGTCAATTTTTCCCCCAAAATCCTTAATTTTTCACTAAAAACCTCTATTTTCCCCCAATTTTTTCCCTAAAACTCCCCAAACACCAAATTTTTTAATTAAAAATCTCAATTTTTCCCCCAATAAAAATGTCAATTTTTCCCCCAAAATCCTTAATTTTTCACTAAAAACCTCTATTTTCCCCCAATTTTTTCCCTAAAACTCCCCAAACACCAAATTTTTTAATTAAAAATCTCAATTTTTCCCCCAATTTCCCTCCAAAACCCCTAAATT
>NW_010324511.1:0-244 GCF_000700745.2 Antrostomus carolinensis | reverse complement strand
AAAAATCAAAATTTTTCCCCCAATTTTTCCCCCAAATCTCCAATCTTCCCTAAAAATCTCAAACTTCCCCCCAAAATCCTTAATTTTCACCAAAAACCTCCATTTCCCCCTAATTTTTTTCCCCAAAAACCCCAAATTTTTTACTAAAAACCTAAATTTTTCCCCAAATTTCCACTAAAAATCAAAATTTTCCCCAATTTTTCCTCAAAAACCCCAAAATTTCCCCTAAAAACCTCAATTTTCC
>NW_010324510.1:0-205 GCF_000700745.2 Antrostomus carolinensis | reverse complement strand
TGAGCTTAGGTGTGCTCAGGTTTGCTTGTGCATGTACCGGCACATGCTCACACATGTCCATGCATGCTTGTGCAAGCTTGTGAGTGCGCTTGCTGGCGTGAGCTTGGGTGTGCTCACGCTTGCTCATGCATGTGCCAGCACGTGCTCGCGCGTGTCCGTGCATGCTTATGCAAGCTTATGCTTTCTTGCTCGCGTGAGCTGGGGC
>NW_010324509.1:10026-10377 GCF_000700745.2 Antrostomus carolinensis | reverse complement strand
AGGTACACATCGCTGCTCTGGCCACAGCCTGGAATTCTGTTTGCCCTGCAGGAATGGTGACCCTGGGGACAGTCCCACCAGCCCCATGGCTGTGCTGGGCTGAAGGATGCTCCATGCTCTGCTACCCAGCTCTCCTGACCATGGGCACTGAGGGGCATCACCTTCCCCTGGGAGCACGGTGAGAGCATTTGTGTGATGGGAGAGGGGACAAGTGTGTCTGTGTGCTGGGGCACGCTGTGGCTTTGGGCACAGCCAGGGCCAAGAGCTGCACAGGACCCTTCCCACTTTCTCCCTGAGGTTTGTCATCAAACAGCAGAGAGTATCTCCTGCCCACGATGGGGACAGGGACCA
>NW_010324509.1:9666-10015 GCF_000700745.2 Antrostomus carolinensis | reverse complement strand
TGCGGCACAGGAGCCTGCGGCGCAGGCTGAGCTGCAGGCAGGGTTTGGGGACAGCCCTCTGCATGGCCACGTGTGGGTTGAGCTGGAAGCTGACCCTGCCCCTAAGCTCTGGTCTTGCAGAAAATAGGCAAAAATGTCCCCTTGTAACCAACCTGTGTCCCCTGGGGTTGTGAGGGGAGCTCCAGGGGCGCAGACCTGCCCTGCAGCAGCCGAGGCTGATTTCTCCCATCGCAGTGGGATGGGCTCAGGGCGTCCTGCCCGCAGGTTCACCGCAGCGAGCGGCAGCCTGACCACTTGCCCGGAGGGACACACTTGTCCTTGAGCCCTCAGACACTTTCTGCGTGCGTCA
>NW_010324509.1:8875-9594 GCF_000700745.2 Antrostomus carolinensis | reverse complement strand
CCCTCTGAGCAGTGCCCCAGCCACCGAGCCTGGGGTGCCCCGAGCACCCTGGATGCGGGTGGTCCTGGTCCCCTGCCCCATCTCCCCCTACACCCACCCTGCTAGAGGGTGAGAAACAAAGAGCGGCTGAGTGGGGGCGCCTCGGCCCTGCTGCCATACACGCCGCCTGTTTGCAGGTCAGTTGAACAAACATTTGCTGTTTATATGCCAGAGGCAGATTAAATCTTTGCTGGGAGACTGGAACTGGTTGTTCCATTCCTGCACACCTGATTCTCCTCCTCCAACGCTGCTGCGAAAGCCGTTCGTTCCCCTCCTGTGCCCGGTGGTGCGGGGGACGGCAGAGAGCCATCCCATGTGGGGACAGGAGCCTGGCTGCTTCCACCTCCCTAATACCGCAGAGAGGAACAGCGAGGGAGGAGATCAGGAAAAAGCAAAGGAAAAGAAAGGGAGAGGGTGGGAAGTGCCCCGGGTGTGAGGCGGGCAGGCTTTGGCGGAGCGGAGGCAGTTCCCCTCCTGTGCCCGGTGGTGCGGGGGACGGCAGAGAGCCATCCCATGTGGGGACAGGAGCCTGGCTGCTTCCACCTCCCTAATACCGCAGAGAGGAACAGCGAGGGAGGAGATCAGGAAAAAGCAAAGGAAAAGAAAGGGAGAGGGTGGGAAGTGCCCCGGGTGTGAGGCGGGCAGGCTTTGGCGGAGCGGAGGCATCCCCCGAGCCGGAA
>NW_010324509.1:0-8767 GCF_000700745.2 Antrostomus carolinensis | reverse complement strand
CCAGTGGGCTGTCAGCTGCGGCGGTGGGGGCCGTGCCTGGGGGCAGCGCGCGGCGAGGACCACGCACCTGTGCCTGGGAATTGCTGCATCCCCGCTCTCCTCCCTGGGCTGATGGAGGGAGCGGAGCAGCAAGGGGAGAAGAAAGAGAGGGAGAGACAAAGGGAAGGAAGAAGGCAGAGATGCCCAGGAAAGAGATCTGCCATCCCCGATGCCCCAGTATTTAAAAATTCCCAGCTCCAGCCTGAGCTCCAGGCACAGGGATGCAGGGAAGTGTGTACAACCATCGGGCAGCTGAACTGCATGGCGTCAGATGTCCATCTAGCTCGTGTCTCCAGTAACAGTCAAAAGCAGATGCCCAGGGTGTAGAACAAACACGGCACTGCTGCATTTCCTAAACCCTCGGCCATCCCAGCGCATCCCTAAGGCAGAGCGGGTGCCACTGCGTGCAGCACACAGCAGTGCCTCTCCCTGCCGTGGATCTGCGTGGGCTTCTCTTGGAGCTGTGGAAATGTTCAACCCTCAAGTCATCCCACAGCAGGGAGTTCCCAACACGCCACCCAGAGCTGCTTCCTTTGGCTTCCCAAGCCTGCTGGTCCCCACAAGTTCTATTCACAGAAACACAGAATCGTAGTGGTTGGAAAAGACCTTTAAGATCTTTGAGTCCAACCAAGACACTGCACATGGACAGAACATCCCGTTTGGAGATGGGGACACAGCCACAGGATGCCTCTTCCCAGACCTCTAAGCTGAGCAGTGATGCCCATGTCCGTGGAGATCCCTGTTATCTCAGTTTTGCAGTTAAGAAATGGAAGAACATGATAGCTACTGATGTCCCCCTCCTTTGGCTGGAGGAGGCAGTGACCACGGTCCCTGTCTACCCTCCAGCCTCATGGTTCACCATCACACCCCTGCTTCACCATCTCCTCTCCAGGCTGAAGCTGGACGTAGGGCCAAACCCTTCCAGACCCCTTCCCCCTTCCCTGAGTCTCCAGCCGTTTGCAGGCAGGGGCTTGGGTTGGTGGGTTTCCTCTGTCAACACAAACCAGCACTGCAGCCCTACCCCGTACCTGCACCCACCACTCAGGGGAGGGAGACAAAAAGCCTGCTGAAGTGCAGCAGTCTGGTTCAAAGACAGGTCTTCTGCAGACTATCCATCCATCAGAGAAGGTCTGACACTGTGAACCTCTCCTGATATCTGCTTTTGCAGACCCCAAAGAGCTTTTCTGGTTGGAACAAAGATCCCATCTCTCAAACTGATGTCCTTCACTGTCCTTCGAGTCCTTCAATGCTGCCAGGGAGCTGCAATGCTCCCATGGAAATTGGCTGCCCTCAACCTTTGCTGGATGGCCATAGGACATGGCATGGAGGAAGGGGCTCAAGAAAGGTGCTGAAATTCTTCTCCAGTCAGTGATGCTGGGCTGAACCTCCTGCCTTGCTCCTCATCCTGTGCCTGCAGGCTCCCATGGTCTCTCATGAGCTGGTCCTACCTTGTACAGGTGGGAATTCATTTCCAGGCTTCAATACCAACTGCAGGGACAACTCTTCCCTGCACCTACACCCACCCATCTGCTCCCTTCTGGGCTGCCCAGGTCGCTCGTGCTCCTGGAGCTCAGCATCACACCAGCCTGTGTGCTCCTGGCATTGCTGTTTGTCAGCAGCAAGTGCCACCCCAGGGAGCTCACCGCCCTGATGACCGTGCTGGCCGGGATGGTGCCGTGGGGAGCAGGAGGAGGGTGGCTTTTCTATGGGATGTCACCCTAACCCTGCAAAGCTTTCCTGGCAGCACCCAGACTCTCCCGTTCTGGTGCTTTCTGGGGGTTTTTATCCCTTTTTGACCAGTGCTGAGGCTGGAGCAGCCAGACGGGTGTCGTGGGGAGGGGAAGGGAGCGGGTGGCAGCGGGAGCCACTGATCAATGCCAACCACTTTCCCTCCCCACCACGCGCTTTTGCCGCAGGGGCTGCTTGGCTGTCAGCAGATATCGGGTCCCTTTTTGTTTTCATAGCCTGGGGTTGTGTGATTTGATGATTTGAGCTTTTAAGCATTTATGGGAGGCTGGGACCAGGGCAATTGGCCACGGCAAAGCAGCAAGAGAAGGGAAGCCTGGCTGGTGGGACCAGGGAGCTCTGCACCTCCCCACACCTCACCCCATACGGCGGTTGGGTCCTGAACTGCTCTTGTACAGTGACGTGTGAGCCCATCCTGCTACCTCCACCTTTGGGCTCCCTACATCAGCAGCTTTGAAACAATTCCCACCTGGAGATGTGCATTCCTCTGCCTTGGTCTCAATTGTTGCACCAACATCTCTTCTCTTCCCGCGGACACAAAATGTCATCAGAAAGGCCTGGGGTTTCCCATCGGCCCCAAACTGCCAATCCTTCCACGTCTGCCCACCCACCTCGTCTTTGCATGTGAGGCCCAGAGGCTGTGACCCATGTCCTGTAGCTCAGCATGGCTCTGCTGCCCGGAGGGTTTTTCATCACCAGCTGCATGTCTCCATGTGTGGGGTCACCAAACCATGTGCTTCACATCCAGGGGACAAGCCAAAGTCAGGGTGATGGTCTGAAAATCTGATAGCATTTGGGTTCTCAACCTTTGGTTTTCTGGCATTTGGGGGAATCTGGAATTTCTGGTTGCAAAGCTCACATTCCCTTCACAGAGAGCTGGTGGTGAGGGCCATCTGCAGACCCACAGATGGTCTGTAGCCCTTCCCAAACAGGAGCCCAGACAATGAGGTGGCTCCACTGCTACCTTTAGAAGTGTGGGCTGTCTGGGGTCACCTGCCTGGCCTTGGAGTGTCCTTCAGGCCAGATGATGAACTTACTCCCTGCTGTGTGCCAGAGCCACAGCACCTTCACATACACAAGTCTTCCCTAATTTGGGGGTCAGAATCTTCTCCCTTCTGTGCACTTGTTCAAGAGGTGTTTCTATGTCTCTAACCTCTCCTGAGCTCCTCTGCTTCGAGCCTCCATCCCCAAAAAGCAGCTGTCTGTCCCTGAATATCAGTTAGCCTGAAGATTCCCCGGGGCAATGCCCGCATCCTATGAAAAGCACGCATGGTGGCAAGTGTTCAACCAAGTGATAATGGGTTGGAGTCATTGTCTTCTGCCTGTGACACACACAACACAACTCACAGGCTCCTTGAGAGATGAGATCAGGCCGTCACAGCCTCCAGGCTACTCTCCAAAGATGCCAGGGTCCTCCACCGCAAAAGGCTTTCCTACCACAGCCTTTCCTGCCACAAACCCTTCAGGGGAAGAGGCAGGACCTGGTGAGGAGATGTAAAACTGTCTCTCCACATTATATCAACCACCCGCACAAGCTTGTGCCTGGGCCCCACTACAGGAATTTCCATCTTCCTCCACCTCCACTTCTACCTGCTAATGGAGCCCCAGGAGACCACAGGCTCCCAGCCGTGGAGTCAGTGGCTTAACGGCAAACAGACCTCCAAATCTGTGAAGACAACATCAGCCTCCAAATGAAAATGTGCAGCTGGGTAGAGGGGAAGGTGGCTGCATGCAAGCCAGGAGGGTCAGCAGCATGGCTGGCACCAAAAGGTATGCAGAAGAGATGATGTCCAAGGCTGGCGTGGCGAGCAGGGGAAGAGAATGAACGTCTGGAGAGAAATGAGGGGTGCTTGAGATGTGCATGCAGCTGGAATAGGAAGGTATGGTCCAGATCTCCTACATGGTAAAGTCTGTGTCATGCCTGTGATGTGCAGGGCTCCTGGAGGTCCAAATGATGCCATAGTGTTACCTTCCCAGTTCCCAGGGGCTGGAAGGGTGCTTGATGTAGTCACCTTCGTGCTGGACATGATATGCTGCACGTGAAAAATTTCCATAACTTCTTTTAGTTTCTATGACTTAAAGGTTTCTCCTTCTCTTGCTGGTCTGACAGCCCAGGATGGTGTCCCACTGCCTGTGACCACCTGCCCTGGGAGATACCCTCTCAGCTTTCTACCGGGCAGACCTCTGGGGACGCTGGCTCATCTCCAGAAGCCTCTTCCTCCTGGTCACCTAGGCCTGTGGCACACAGGCAGCAGTCTGGGCAACATGGGGCTCAGCTCTGTGCTGATTGCCAAAATCCACCTTTCTCCCACCACAGACCAAGCCACATGAGTGTCCTCAGTGTGGACACAGACATTAGATTGTCTCTTCTGCCCCATTGTGAGCACAGGTCTCCAGGCTGGGTATGGACACAGTGCACCCTGCAAAGCAATGAACTCTGTCACACAACGAGTTGTGTTTTGTCACCCCTTGTCCCATGAGAAGGTTCCATGACTTTCCCAAACCCCTACAGTCAAGTTCCTCAGCACCAATACTTAGAAACATTCTCCTCTTTTTCACTTTCCATTTATCCTTGGACAGTTCACACTGGGGATGGGAATGGTAAGAAAGGAAGGAGATCTTCTCTCTGCTTTGGTTTTACTGGCCTCACAGAGCCCAGCTCTTATCGTGTCTCCTAAGACACCCCAAAGGTGGCCAAAGTTTCCTGTCTTGATATAACCTTTCTCACATCCTGAGCTCTCTCCCATGACATACCTGCTGTGCTCGTACTAGCTGCTCAGGTGTCCTGCTCCACCAAATCTGTCTCCATCTTGCAAACTCACTTTATTCCAGTTCAAATCCACCTGATTTCCTTCGAGGACAGGGGCAGAGAGCCATCCCTCCTCCTCTGCCTGCCCACCTTCTCCCTTGCAGTCCAACCCTCTTCTGCTCCTGTATGTGTCCATTGCTGTATCCTCACTTGCCTTGTTGCTACAGCACAGGATGTCCTCACATGGACATCACATGCATATCCCTCAACTTTCCCCATCCATGTCTCCATGTTTCCTGCTTTCTTTGGTGTCTTTCCCATCTTCTTCCCTCTTGGTTCAGCTCCTGACAGACAATGTCCTGGATGTGGTTCCTTTCCTGCAAAACTGCCTTTCAGCCAGTTGGCCCTGGACGTGTCCTGCTTCACACAGTTACTCCATCCCAGACACAAGACTGTGCACTTCCCTTCGCTGAGCTCCAGCAGGTCACTGCCAGCCCATTTCTCCAGCCAGGAGCTGCACTTAGCAGCTCAGCACAACCCGTTTAGCCTGACAGTGCAACCAGTTTTTGACCCACACTGTCCTTATGTCTCCAGTTTGGCCATGAGGATGTTGCAGGAGACCATGTCTGGGGCCCTGCTATAAGGTCACATAAACAACATCCCTTTCTCTCCCCTTATCCAGGCAGCCACTTGTCTCCTTGAAGAAGACAGTCATGCTACTCTGGCATGATTTGCCCTCAGTTCACCCTGTCACCTTCTTGTCATTCGTGAGGCTGGAAAGGACTTTGAGGATAACTTGCTTCGCAGCCTTCCTGAAGCCCAACATGAGGCTGGTCCACCCTGAGTGCTCCCTGATGGGTCTGAGCTGCCTGTACCTCAGGGCACCTCAGGCCAGAGGCCATCGCGTCCCTGCAGGGACCTCTGTGCATCTCAGGAGAGCGTGGGATGGAGCAAGCAGTGCCTGGGGGATTGCTTGCCTGTCCCACAGCTGACCCTCCTGGGACTTAGGAAGTGGTGGAGTCACCATCCCTAGAGGTGTTCAAAAAACGTGTAGACATGGCACTTCAGGACATGGTTTAGTGGGCATGGTGGTGTTGGGTTGACAGTTTGACTCGATGATCTTGGAGGTCTTTTCCAACCTTAATGATTATACAATTCTATGATTTTCTGAGATGGGTCAACATCTCTGGGGGCTTCCCAAGCAGGTGGCAGCCACCCAGCCCTCATTTTGAATCATCCCCTGCAGCCAAAGAGCCTTCCTCAGTGCATCCTTGGGACATGGACCTGCTAGCAGACACACTTGTTCACTCTGTCCCTCCTGGTGGACCCTCCTGTCAGACTGGGTGGGCAGGAGCGGGGAGCACAGGCACAGACAGAGTGCACCTTTCCTTCTTGGCTGGGATCTTCACTCTCCCAGAGCAATCCTCAAAAGATCCCCCCTCCCCTGGGTTAGAGGACAGCTCTGGTTTTAGCCAAAACTTGGCCAAGATGGACCAGTGATCTCAACCACCCTTAGAAAAGGGAGCTGTTCCCATGCAGCTCCCATGCTGCAGCAGCACAGGACGCTGCTGCAACACCAGTGACTTTTCTCCTCCCAGGGCAAACACCAGCAGCACTAAACCACGTGCCCAAAACTGCCCCATGTCCCTCCTCGTATCCCTTGTGCCCGTGTGGGTTTGCAGAGCCAGGCAGGACCCCTCAGCAGGAGCTGGTGGCCACCATCATGTTACACCCAGGAGGATGTGGGCTCATCCCTGCTCCCACCTGCCAAAATCCCAGTGATTTTAGGATGCAGCCAGTGAGGGAAATATTGAAATGATGACAAGGTCTCTAACCAGCCACCGAGGAGCTGCCACCTGCAGCAGATGGGGAATATTTAAGCTAAAAGCCAATAAACCAACGTGGTGAGGGGGCCGGTGCGCCAATGCGGCAGCGGCGCGTGCAGGACAGACTGCGGCACTCGGGTGATCGCAGCCCTGAGATCCAGCCTGTTCCTGTTGTAAAAACCATTTCCAAACGAGCCCAAATTAGGAACCTCTCCTGCTTCCCCCTCCCTGTCCTTAGGGGAGCACAAATAATTCCACTGGTGAAATCAAAAACGAAAGGGGAAATGGGTTGCTGCTGCTTGGGAGTTCGGGAACAGCAGGGAAACTGCAGCGTGGGAGGGATGGTTGGGATTGACCCCAGTGAAGGTGCAGGAGCTGAGCTGGGCAGAAGCCTCCTCGTAGGGATGGGACCACCCTGGCTCTGGGCCAGCAGACAGGGACACCCGCAAAGTCCGCAGGAGAGAAATCCTGATTTTTCTTTTTCCTGGGGTAGAACACGCTCGCAGCAGAGAGGAGGGAAGCTGGGAGGACACGGCCCTGGGAGGAGGCTGGCCAGGAGGGGGACCTCAGCACCCCAGGCAGCAGCTCTGCAGGCAGATTTCCCCCCAAAACACGGATTTAGTCCTGGGCAGGAACATTTGTGTTGCTGTGGGCTCACCTGCGCCGGGGGGCCCCCCTCCGCTGCCTCCTGCCTGTTTCTCGATGAGTGGCTTTGGGTGTTGTTGGGGTTTTTTTAATGCACAGCAGGGTGGCTCCCAGGGTGATCCTGCCTGGTGGTCTTGCTCCCTGAATTTCCAGCTCTTTGTCCCCCCCAAAAAAGGGGCAGAGTCACTCAGCCCCTGGCCCTGCACTGTGGGCTTAGGCTGCGGCACGGGGACAAGAGCTGAGGGATGTCACTGGTGCCACGCGGCAGGTAGCACTTGGCCATGAAATCACCCAGCGAGGTCTGTACTGGCCAAGGGATGACCAGGAGGAGTAATAACGGCCCGAGGCGAAGCCACCGGGACTTTACACGCCGGGTTGTTATGAGCTGGTGCATAAAGCGGGGAAGGCAGCTCGTTAACCTGTGCTGTGCCGCGGGACCACGTGCAACGGCCGTGCGAGTCCAGGACTGCCCAGCACTGCACATCGGCAGCACCGGAGGGTGTTGGGATGTTGGGAACAGCCGCTGTGACGGTCCCCGAGATCCCTTCACAGGAAACGGGGTGACTTTCAGCCTCCCCTCCGTCAAACCTGGGTCCCCCCCAAACTGCCCCTGGGTCACGCAGGGCTCTGAAATACCTGGGGAGGGGTCCAAGAAAGGTGAGAAGAGCCCAGGGGATGGGGGGTGACACATCCACAACCTCCCATCCCAGATTTTCACAGGGGGGAACCCAAATCCTCCCTGCGGAGATGGAGTGAGAGCCGGGTGACGCACCCAACAGACACCCAAAACCTCTCCCCATCCCGGTCCCAGGATTTGCCACCACCATGATGCACATCTGGGACTTACTGACCTGATTTCCTCACCCTTTTTTTTCCTAAGAAGGTTCTGACTGCTGCACACTGTTCCTCGTTACGTGCCCTCTTGATTTAATTGACAAAATCACTGTAAACGCGCATTCTCCGGTGTTTGGAGGTACATTCCTAGTCAACACCACGAAGCATTTCAGTAACTGACCTCCTCCAACAATTCAGCAGCTCAGTGTAGTTTTTGATTCCATTAAGAAGGATTTAGAGGAAAAAAAAATTACAGATAATATGGATAATATTGTCTTACAGCTAAATTTCCCCCTTCCTCTCCATTTGTATCTTTTTTCACAACTGCAAATACTTATCACATCTCCAAGCCTGCAGAAAACCATCTCTCTTCTTGATTATTATATAAACACATAAATACGTTAAAATTCATCTGTGCTCTGTTCCTGACACGTTGCTTCATTTTTTTAGTGGGAAATAAAGTCAGATCTCTGGAACCCACCGCACGGTCGCGGGGAAACGATCCAAAATCCGCCACAAACTTCTATTGTCAGAGACTCGCGTGAGCAAATTCCCGGCGAAGGCAATCGGACATGTCATTAGGAGAGCAACCCAAGCAGAAAGGCCCCATATGACCTCCCCGGTGCTTTGCAGAAGGAGCTCCAAAGCTCACCAAGAGGCTGGTGAGTTGGATCAAAGCGCATCCTTTGGGAACCATCGTGTCCCTGCACCCAGCGGTTCCTCCTCCCGTTCCCGCGGTTTCCACATCCCCTGCCCCGGTCCCGGCTCCTGCCCTCCGGCCGAGCCCCCGGCTGCCACACGGCACCGGGATTTCCACGGGACAACTGGGCTTTTTTGGGGGGGAGAATGCAAAACCGATGGGAGAAGGCAGCTTTAACAGGGGGAGTGTTTCCCCCTCCAGCTCCTCCGTGGGTTTTTGTTCCCCCGC
>NW_010324508.1:22491-30027 GCF_000700745.2 Antrostomus carolinensis | reverse complement strand
AAGGCAAACCTGCGTTCCGGCGCAGCTGAAGACAAGGCTGAGATACTGGAACTTTGTCTCCCAGGGTCTGTGTTCGCTCCGCGAACGTCACGGCCATTTCCCCGCGGGAGACCGCCGCAGCCTGCGGAAAGCCCGGCGCTCGGCCCCATGGGGTCCGCGTACCCCACCCGCACCTCCGCCCCTGCTCACAGCGTACACCTTTCAACTCGACAGCAGAGAACGTCAGATTTAAACAAATGCAATCAAAAACATTAAAGCAAGAACTTAATTACACATCTAACTAAAATGGTCTGGCGTCTCCAAGTTTTTTGGGTTTTTTTTGTGATGATTATTCTGGTATTACAACCTCATAATACCCACATTCATATTAGAAACGGGAGGAAAAAAGCAAATTAATAAATACAAGTCCATACCTAAGCTTGCATTACTGTAACAAAGTGCTCCAAGTCCCTTAAAAGTCACAGGCTCAGAACAGGCAACAACCCACATGAATGCACAAACCAAGGCGTTCACGAGACACATCATCAAACAGTGACAGCTACAGCTTTGGCAAAACTCAACCACTTCAAATAACTGGTATCTAAAGACAGGAAATCTTAAACTGACTATATAATTGCTTGCATTTGAAATGGATGTTATTATATATCGTATCCATAAATCATGTTTACTGTATGATCTTGTACTGGGCCTATCTTGCAACTACAGATTAGAAAACTACTTTACATGAGATTTCCATAGTTAGTTTAGTTGTAAGGAAATACTTGGGTAAGATGTGCATACTGTTTGTCATTTTTTTCCCCTCCAGCAGGTAATATAAAATTACTGTTCCCTAGTCTATTATTCTCAGTTGTTTTAAGTATTCTGCTTCAGTAAAATGTGTCATACATTAACTACACTATCACTTAAGTTGCAGAGATTAATTTTTGTCAAATTACATAAAAGGGAAAAAAATGCTTCCAACACTTCTATATATCTCATACATATGTGCGTGTTTACAAACACAATTGACATAACTGAGGCCTCCCAGTGAAATTACTGAGACTATTCGCACTTAGGGAAGGTGAGAATACCACATGCCTGCAGCGCCAAGGCCCAGTTTCATTCATGCAGGACACAAGGAAAGGACTTAATTTTATTAAGTATGCCTTTTCACCTCCGTGTGAAAAGTGTGACAGACAGACAACTATTTTAGTTTTCAAATGCATTAGTTTGTTAAATTTTCCAACTATGTTCTTAAGAAAGTTATTTCTTTTCCAAGCCAATGCCAATGTTACAAGCTGTGTACTGTAAATGACCCTTTTGAGCACAGAGTAGGACATGAAAAAGTACTGGATTTAGTTCACAGACCTGTCGATATATTAAATCTTAAAAATAGGGTTCCAATACAAATGTTGATAAAGTGCTAGTATCTCCCCAGATAGAAAAACAAGTGAGAATGAAGGAAGAAAAAAAACCAAACATATAAGCATATAGCAAACTATATTTTAAAACCTTAAAGACTATTTTTCTCCAGGACAAAGGGAACCCCTGAGCCAGAGACACTCAGTTCTAAAATACTCATGTCTTCTACTGAGTTAGAGACATGTCCATTTGCTGTCATCTATACAAGGGAATGCTTTTTAAAGAGTGGCCTCCTACAAATCACCTTTTCAACAAGAGCAATCGAACCTTTAAGATCCTGAATATCCAAAAGTGGTGTGACTTTCAGAGCCATTATGCATTCTCACCATTCATTTTTGCTTGGGCAAACGCAAACCTAAGCACCTCTGAACTTTAAATTATCTACATTACTTTGATTTAAGAAATAAAACAGAAACCCCTGAGTGTTCTCAACTCCTTATCTCAACATCACCTGGAAAGAGTCTGTAATCTTATTGTAAGGCTCTAAATAAAATGTCATTCACAGCAGGAAGAAATATGACAACAATTTTTGTAATCTGAAGAAAGAATTATTACAGAATGAACTGTTAGTGCATTTATTACATCAACTACAGAAGACAACACTATAAATTCAACTCCATATTTGAAAGAATATGAAATAAAGGATATAAAGGACTTGTATTAGCACAGTGTGGAAGATCACAGCTAGTTTAAGAGTCTGATGTGGTTAAAGGCAGCCTGGAATGTCTTAGAACTCATAATAAAAACCAGTGACAGCACAGAAATGGCTAACTTGGCCTAAACTTGTTCACTGGACTAAGGCACATGCAAAATTTCTACACAAGTGTAAAATTCAATCTGAATTGAAAAAGATAAAGGGTATAACTAGTTGGGAGGGCATATCTGGTCAACTTTAGATACCAGGGAAAATAGTGACAAGAAGCCTGTAGTATAAAACAGATACAAGTTCATATTTGCTACATAAAATTTCAAGAGTCTACCTAGTATTACACTGTAACAGCTCTTCCAAAGTTACTGCTTATAGACTGTCTGCCAAATACAGTCCTTTCTTTGTCTAGTTTTAAAAAGCAGAAGAGTCATTTTCCCTTCTCAATTACCAGCAGGCTTGTGTTCTCATTGTTCCTAACCCTACCACTGTGTGCATTGCCTTTCCTATAATACAATAAAAAGTGGGGGGGGGTTAAGCAAGAGAGAGAGAGATATACTATGCATGCTAACCTGACCTTGTTAAGCCAGTCTTTTTTTTTTTTTTTTAATATCTAAAAGTCTATACAATTTAATCTTTCCAAACTACTCTTTTTCTCCCTGGTTTGAAATAGTGTGTGACTTTAACTGTCTAATAATTTTATATTCAGGAAAGAGTATGAGTTATTTCTGTTGTGAAGTTCAGTAAATTCCACAATTGTAGTTAGTGAAATGGTGTCTCTAGTTAACTGGGTATTTGGGGTATTACAGAGTGCATAACATTATGAACACTAGTTGTAAGGCCTAAACTTAGTTTTACAATAGCCTTATTTTCAGTGACTGAGAACCCCTTAAAATGGCAAATTTAGTACAGAGAACAGCTCATATGTAAACAGTGGGTTTGTACAGCAGCTTGCTTTCAAGGAGATTTCATCACTGCAATTATAGACTAAGGCCTCAATCCCAGAAATCCTCCATGCCCAAATAACTTAACACATCTGAGTGCTCCCATTGTTCTCAACAGGCCCACAGTGTTGTTACCCATCACTTAGATGCATCTATCTTTGCAGAAAAGGGCTTTAAATCCATTGTTCTAGAAACATCACAGTGTATATGGGTGACACACCCTCAAAGCATACTGAGTATCAAGAAAGCTACCTTAATCCTCCCTCCACACTTTATGTTTACCCTTTTAGGGAGAGAGGTCAGAAGCACAATCAAGATAAAGTATCTGAAAACAGAAGAACAAGTCAGATGTTAGACAAACCGGATACACGCAGGGAAAGGTGGTTTGAGGTGACAGAACAAGGCTAATGAAAAGAAGGGGAATATCACAGAGGTATGATGGCCTGCTTACCCAAAGTTGGAGAGGATACCTTAATTCTGAAGCACTATTCCACTATTTCATATTAAAAAGTAAGCTAGGTTTAAGGAAGACAGCCAAGCACCTTGTTACACACAAACCAAACATATTCTTTCAGTTCCCTCGATTACTTCGTTTATTGCTGACAGAATATGTAATTTCATTGCATCAAGTAATGAAAATTAAAATCCTAGTTTTTATTAAATTCAAAATGTGAGATTGGGAATGCTGAATGATTTCATTAAAGTAACAAGACATGCCGAAAATGTGTCTGATAATTACAAATATTAGTGTGACTAATGCAAAAAAATTTGGTGACTTAACTGTCATTTTCTTTCCTATTATTATTCAAAACTAAAGCTTCTCCTTCAGCAGAGCTAGAAGATAATGTTCTCTTGAAAAATGCTACATAATGGAGCACTCTTCAAAACATCTCCAACCACTCTGAAAAGAATTTAACTCGTATGCACCCTCAGTTGAAGGTTGGGCATGAAAGCACCCATTTACAACAGGACGCCCAAAGAATAAACAAAATGTCTCAAAACCTACTCTGTCCCCTTCCTCTTCCTTTCATTCTTTTCCTTTCTAGCTTTATTCCCCATCTTTTTTTCCAACTTTTCATTTACCTTATTCTCAATCCACGTGACCAAATTAAGCCCAGGTCTAATCCCTCTACCAGCTTGACTTCTCCTCATACTTAACTTGTCTCAGTTTACTGATCTTGGAGCCCCTTCAGTTTGACTTTGTTCACTCTGCATAAAATCATGCAACTTTCTCATCTGGGTCACACAGAGCCAGCCGTGGGAACACTAAAGACAGTAAGTGGATAAACACCCTTCTCCCAGTTTCAGTACCCAGACATGGTCCAGGATGAAATAACTCAAAGATACAATTACAGAAAAGGAAAAAAAGAGAGGAAAAAAAAAAGTTCAGTTACACATAGCTTCAAATTAATAGACAGTAAAAAAAATAAATCTTAAATTATTGAGTCTCAAACTTCATTCATTCATCAGCATTATATGGAACTCTGCTTGATCACAGTGCTGTTAGGAAAAGGCTCCCAGTTCTGTATCAAGCAAGCTATATACAGAAGACTCCATTATGCTGTTTCCATTCCCACCTTACCAAAAGTCTCAATGAGGCAGTAACAGGAAAAAAAACGTAGACCAAATACAATGTAAAAGCAGAAGAAAAAAATATTATAATATATGCTGTTCAGTAGCTCAAGGCAGATTAGGTTTAAACAAAATGAGTCAAAAAAACCCCAGAGAATGTGCTTAGCAGTAATACACAATAATATTTTTCTATTTGCATTTTATTATACAGAAAAAAAATAGCTTCTTAATCACACTTTCTTTTTTCATAATCATTTGTTTCCCACAAATTAGTTACTTAATTTTGCTCACAATCATTTCACCCAACAAAGAACACTATTTCAGGATCTAAGCTTGCTTCTTCACTGGCCAACCACAGACTCTTGAATTACGCTTCTACATTACTGTATAGCTTCCAATGGTGTTTTTACTCACTGTCCCGACATGGAAGATGGTAAGTGAGGTCAAACCCAACCAGCAAACAGAATGCAGCAGAACAGGTCATTTAGCCTCAAGCATGTTGTGTAATCAATTCTGAGACTGACTTCCCCTCAGGGTAGCTGAACCATCACTGCAAATCAGGGAAATGCAAAATAGGAAATAGGAGTAAATGCTCCCCACTGCCATGCAAAACTTTAGGGCAGGAGAAAAAAGAAATAGACAGAAGAAAGGGGAAATAATGAAATCATGATGCAACATCAACACCTAAGGCTGGACTGGAAAAAACCCCAAGTGTTTGGTCTCTAAAGACTGCTTTGATTCTTGGCCCAAAACACTGAAGGCAAGACTCTCTTCGGTTTTCTTTTCACTTCTTTCTGGCATTGTCCATCACACTGTTCTTGATCTATAACCCAATGCTGGAAGAAAACCCTTGACATCCACAGATTACATACAGGTATCGGCTGTAAGAGGTGGGGGTTTTTTTCTTTGTTTCCCCCCAACTGGGCAGCTTATATTAACATTAAAAATATCTACTTTCAGTGTACTAATCACACAAGGAGGATGTAGAAAGAAAAGCAGGCTATTTTCTACAAACAACAGCAATTTTGTATGTTATTAATACACAATACTGTACTATGTCAGGTATATTTGAATTCCATGAAACTATGAGCTCAGTACTTAACAGTGGACAGAATAAGACTTGCTACTCTATTTCCATGGTATGCCCATCTTCCAAATGCTGTGTGACATTCTGATCCCTCCCTTCAGTTACAGATATTAGAAAAGGTTCAGAAAGGGGCAATGAAAAGGATCCAAAGCATGGGATAGCTGCAAGGTCCAGCTGAGCAAACCAGAAGTCTGGTTGATGCCTCATACTGGTGATTAATATACTTGCTTAACTACTTTGCCTTAATTAAATTACTGCTCTGAAACTTGGATTTTAATCCATGACTCTTTCCTTTCTTCTTTTGAAAGTGGGAGAGGGACTACCACCTTTCACAGTGACAGCACCATGCTATCCATGTGTTAATCCTTGTTAGTTTCTACGTGCATATGACCAATTCATGATAGGCCTTATCAGAGTATGTGTATTTGGCAAGACAACCAAGTCATGCTAGTTTCAGGTCACTCTGTCCTAGTTTCATATCAAACCTTTTTGTATCAACAGTAGTTTCATTTCCATAAGCTAATAATACTCCCTAAAAACCCTAGGTATCAGCAAAAAAATTTTCACAGCTGCAACTATCAACAACAACAAAAAAAGAGCTTAAGCATTTATGCGGTACAAGGGTGAGTGACAAGGAAGTCCATGTGCCAGTTCATGCTAACGCATAGGCCAGTGTTAGCCTAGGCAGACTCTGGCAGTTACAGCTGTTCCCAGCAATGTTTATACCTGGATTTAGGTTCAAAATAAGAAAATAAAGTGGTTCTTCACATGAAATGTAGCTAAGCTGTTTCAGCTTGCCAAAGGATGGCACGGGTGCAAAAGAACTGCTTCAAGAAAACAACAGTGGAAGAAAAATCCACCAATAAGGCCTAAAATTCTAAAAATCACCACTCAGTTGAGGGAGGCCCTCAGCCATACAGAACTGCTGTACAAGTATACTCAGATGTCTATTGCTTTCTTATCGTGTTCTCACGCTTCCTTAAGCACTGACTTTTGACCCCTGTCAGAGACCGGATGCTGAATTAGGTGGATTTGTGGTGTGACTCAGTACAGTCGTTCTTGTGTCTCAGGGATATCATGATATCCTCACCCAAAATAACATTTCTGTTTAATCAAGCAGATGAAAAGTTTTCACTTTCATGATTATTAGCATTTTAATATTCTCAAAGGTAGAAAACAAGAGTGCAGCCTGACATCAGTTTGGTTAAAATTGTATCTGCCTCCTTTGTCTAACTTGAGAGAATAAATTAAAGGTAAAATGAATAAATGAAATATTATTAAAGCTGTAATGAAAACTGTTCATTTAGTACCTAAAGACTTTAAAGTTATTAGACTTAATAATTTTATTGTACACTTCAGACTCTTCTTTCTACATACATGCCATCACATTTCCTCCACTTGCAAGCTGGAACACAGGAGGTTCCGCTTAAACTTGAGAAGAAACTTCTTTACGGTGAGGGTGACAGAGCCCTGGGACAGGCTGCCCAGGGAGGTTGTGGAGTCTCCTTCTCTGGAGACATTCAAAACCCGCCTGGACACTTTCCTGTGTGATCCCATTTAGGTTTCTGCTCCGGCAGGGGGATTGGACTAGATGATCTTTCAAGGTCCCTTCCAATCCCTGACATTCTGTGATCTTACACTATTCTTATAGCATGCCTGGGAGAAGGACATAGGACAACACTACATCAGGCTGTCAAGTCAGTAATAACTGCCTCAGCAGCACCTGTAAACTAGGCCAGTCTGCTTTAAGCACTTCAGGAGACCTGCAGAAGGAAACTAACAAGATAATATGATATCAGAAAAATTGAAAGAACTAATTACTATTATGATTTATCTTCTTCCACAGTATCAGGCTGGAAATGCATAAGCTTGTGTGTTTTGGAAGA
>NW_010324508.1:19883-22463 GCF_000700745.2 Antrostomus carolinensis | reverse complement strand
CAGGAAAGACTGGTGAGACCGTTCAATGACTGCTGGTCAACCAACTTAACTGTTGGTTAAGTTCTAACCAACACAATTCTCATATCCTTTAAACAAGTCTTCAAATAACTATGTCATTTGTGAGAAATTGAAATAGTCAATATTTGGTTTTAGACATTTAAGAGAAAAAGAAGCTAATTGGTTACAAAAACTCTACATATGCACCACCATAATTTCTGTCCCTCAGACAGTCTAATGCCACACCAATTCAATTACAGTCTGAAGGCCCAGGCTAACACTGCAACATCATTACAGGCTGTTCAATTAAATCCACATCAAGTGAATTTTCATTTTGGACAATAATTACGTTTAAAAAAAAAAAGATCAGAGTTCAGGAAAATCACTGTCACGTTAAACAGGTAAGATGCAAAAGACATTTCAAACACCTACACCTCATTAATTCAATAATGACATTGAGTAACTAAGAGTAAACATTTTTTTCCCTTAACCTAAGAATCTTCCAGTCAATTCTTTTGCTTTCTGCCAGGAATTTTGAAATCCTTGAAGGAAAAACTTTGTTAATCAGCGCAGTTATCCATGTAAACATAGTTTATAACAACTTCTGTTCCAGATAGATGGACAAAATTAACTTCATGCATTACTAATAAAAAAAAAGTAAAAGAAAACATGGTTCTGTATTGTCAGATATTCTGTGTTCAGCTGCATTAGTAGTACAGAGCACAGGCAAAATGTCTGCAGCTCTAACTACAATCCTAGAGAAAAAGAGGCAAATGACAACCATTTACTGACAATTTAACTATTCAAAAGAAATTAGCTGTGCCTCATGCTTGCCCTTGTGATCAGAGCAAGTCATGTTACCTCGTGCTTCAATTTGTATGGCATCATTTGAGAGAAAATATATTCCTTACTTAAGAATGTACTTTAATGCAAATATTGCTAACTTGGAAGATAGGTTGTATGTAACTTAGCAAAGAGATCTGTCAAACTGTCATAACGACTGTTCAGTCAAGTCAGTTTTATACCACGTGCATGGAAAACACAAAGAATGACAACGGTGCAAAATGACTTTGAAGACCCTTCTTCGTATCAGCTGTGGACAACAGGAAGAATCTCTTAATACAGTTTTCACACATAAAGAATATAACAGGAACTCAAGAACTTTATGCAGGAAATAAGGGGTTTTTTTTATTTTCTTTGTATTCTGTGATAGTTTCACTTGGCTAGCTCTTGGCTAGCAGTCAACACAGCCGTTCCCCCACTTCCCCCCCACTCCCAGGGGACAGGGGAGAGAATTGGGGGGCAAGGATAAGGAGACTCTTAGGTTGAGATAAGAACAATTTAATAATTGAAATAAAAGAAAACTTAAAATAATACTAATATTATAATAGTAGTGATAATGATAACAGTAACAAAATATACAAAAGATTGATACCCAGTGCAACTGCTCACCACCCACCAACCAAGCTCGGCCTGTTCCCAGATAACGATCCCAGAGAAGCGACAATCCCGAACCGAAACCGCAATCCCCGAAGAGCGAGAGCCCGCGCGAAAGCCAGAGAGAGAAAAGAGGAAGAGACCCTCACTAATATACTGGGCGTGACATGATATGGAAAGTCCCATTGGCATATCCAAACACCAATTTAGCTTATTAATTTAAATATTCCTCACCCCCTTAGATCTTGCACTTGTGGACTAACAGAACACAAAGTCCTTCATTTCCAGCGACAAAAATGCAAACACTGGTATGGTATCAGTGTCTCTCTCATAACAAGTCCCAGGCTGAGAAGCAAAACGCAGCACAATTCTAGCTCCTGAAAAGAAACCCAGCTCCGTTTCAGCTAAAAACCAGGACATATTCTCTCTTTTCTTTATGAACTGTGGTAGCTAAAACAGAAACAAGCATACACATGAAAGGACATTCATGTGTTGTTGGAAAAGACAACCAAGTGTAGATCTTGCTTGAAGATCTAGATGTGGAATTCTGATTTGGTACTAATTCCTTGATTACAATGAACCACCTGCACTTGCTGAAAATTACATTCTGTTCCCCAAATAATGCCATAATATTAGTTCACTATATCGTATTTTTTATGTTGGGTGCTGAAAACTGATTGTTTTGGTCTCTCACTTTAGGCAAAGGACTCCAGCTCATGGGTGAGGACAGTTCAGGAGAGCTGCAGCGTTTTACACCATGACCTGTTGGCAAGTTCTTTTTTTAAGTGGTGCTGCTACCACTGCGAGGAGATGGTGGCAGCTGTAGCAGCAGCTTCTGAATTACCAGTTTACAGGTTGTCATATTAAGGTTAACTATTGCCAATTTTATGCTAACACCATATGCCAGACTGTAAACTGTCTCCACACTGAACTCACAATATAAGCAACTAAGCTCCTTCAACTGAAGCAGGAATCACTATAGCTATTGAAAAGAACACCAAGCTGATTCAGGACTCAGACTCCCACAGACAGATCAAAGTACCTTGAGATGTAAACAGCAGTGAGATCATTTGTTTGCAAACCAGTTTTACTGCAAATAAAGTTTAATCATCTGATTTCAGTTAGTGCCTTGAAAAACTTGCAGTC